>NW_017257468.1:25192-37084 GCF_001594055.1 Mycetomoellerius zeteki | reverse complement strand
CCGCCGCAGCGTGGATTCTCTGGGACTGCGCACAATGAAGGAATAGGAACAGAGAATAAGAATTTCAACCAATCAAAAACGATGCACTATAGAATACAGTTCCTAATAGGTTGAAATTCTTATTCTCTGCTCCTGTTCCTTCATTGTGCGCAGCTTCTCTCCCTTTTCAACGCCTCCCTCTTTTGTTACCAGCTATAAGTTCGATCAATATTATACTCCAGAGCTCTCGCTCCGATGGCTCATTATTCCTTCTTCTCTGTTCCTATTGCCTGTGCCTATTGTCTTTTCAGCATTCCTTATGCCTTCTTTACTCTGTTATAAAGTAGCTTTTTAAGTTTAAACGTTTAAAGTTTGATGAATCATAAACGTTGATTAAAAAGTCATCTGTCTGTGTGATGTGCGTACAATGGAATTAGATGTCGGACACCGATACAAACAAAACATTGCTGCTGTACGCATATGATCACACTGACAGGTGATTTTCTAATCATTGTTTATGATTACTAAAACTATAAACATTTATACTTAAAATATTACTTCATGAAAAAATGGCTTACACTTTTATTATTTAATTTTTCGCAAAATTTCATGCTGCAATAATATTATTCTTGTATTCCAGGACTGTATATTTGTATAATGTTGATTTATGTAATTAGTAAAAAGCATTTCTGTCTGTTTACTCTCTCGTATTCGTTTTACAGAATAGACAAAAATTTATTTTCTTTAAGAAGTTATAGATATATACTCTTACTTCATATATACATATATATAATTAAAAAAACTAATTTGAAGATACTTGTGATGTGACAATATTTTTCGTTCATTATATTTTATAAAATTGACAAACAATTGTTTACAAGCAAATGTATTTAAATCGTGGACAATTGAATCCCGTATGTAATTTAGTGGTAAACGCACTTAAAAAGTGCCGTGACGAATTTTTTATTTTATCATTTGTTTATAACTGGTTTTGCAAGATGGTTAAATGACATATATGTATGGACATATACATATACATGGTGGACAATTGAATTCTGTATTAATTTTTAAAAAATTTCACATAGAGAGAGGGACGTTAGAATTTATTTATTTTATTTGAGGGTAAAAAAAAATTATTCTTTATGGAGAGAGAGAGAGAGAAACACAAATTGTGAACGCAATTGAATGCGATATAAATTTTGTCAAAATTAGCATTTATGGGGGGACCAACATATTTATAGATTTCGAGTTGCTTGACTTCTGCTTGTACGTAGTTTCACGCAAGCTTGGCCAAGACCGTCAAGATTTGGCCGAATTGGAGCTATACAGCTACTGACATCATCCTGAAACTGTGTGAAATAACGCAACAAGCAGAAAGTCCGTCGGTCAAGTAACTCAAGATCTATGAAGTTGACACCTCAAAATGTGAATTTTGAGAAAATCTATGCACACTAGGCGTCATTGATGCCTTCCAGCTTGAAATTTATAATTTGAAATTATAAATTTCAAGCTGGAAGGCATCAATGACGTCTAGTATACTTCACGGACCTAGCCACTTGCGCATGTATCAATAGTTGTCAAATCGGTGCGTGATTTTATTGTCAGTCGAGAAAACAAATGATTGAAGAAATTATTTAATAACGAATTATTTTTAATAACCATTTTATCATCAGATAGAAAAAAATGTACTAATATAATCGCTAATAAAGTTATATTTTTTGAAGGAAAGTAATATGTAATTGTAATGTCAATTTGGGAGATAAAATTTAATATTATTTTGCTGGTTTTATTAGCTTTTTAATAAAATACTTTTAAATACAGAATCTTTCTAGATTGAACAAAGAATTGATAAATATTAATGGATGCAAGATGAGTTCACAATTACTGATATGACTGAGGGTTCAGTTGACTCTTCATGTGCATAACACGTTGCGGTAGCAAAATGTCATGTAATTCAAATTTTCGACAACTGTTTGGATCGAAGTGTATCATCTCATGTTTTCAACCGATAATAACATTTTGTTGCTGCGTATGAAGAGACAGCTTTTCATGCGCGACAGTGGCAGCAAATAATTTACTCTTCATTTCGCGATACAGTCAGAAATAACCATTTCGTTCCGCATGTGTGTTGTGTGCGCGACGATCGTACAAAAATCTACTATGATTATCCGGATATGTTTCACATCACAGAATTCACTTTGCGTGTGACAATATTTGCTTACGGTATGTTTTCTGTTTCTTCAATAGATCTCGCGCAATAGAGCAATTTTTCTTTCGACAAATTAAACGTATACGTATTTTACTTTAATTTCCAGAAGTGTACACTTTCAGCCACAGAAAACAGACTTTCAATTACGATCATAATTGTACCTTCGGTTGCGACATCAAACAATTCGTTCCGACGTTCTGATGTCGTATATGATCATTCTTTCGGTTGTAATTTATGTTTTTAATTAGTAGGATTATCAGACTTCATTTTTTAAGTTTCAGAACTAATATTCGCGTATTGGAATTCTTTGAATTCTTTAGAATAAAATCTCACTTTTCACTTATTCTCTTCTTTGAACGCTGTTATATCTAGATTACGATGTTACTACGTCGTTTGATAATTGGAGTATCGGAATTTGTGACGTTGTATCTAAAGGGGCGCGCGACGTTTAGTCTGTATTTCTCCAATTAGTACCGTAGAGTATTAATTCTATCCTAATATCTTCTGTAAGCTCGTTTACGATGACAATCAGAAGTACCAATGTAATTATATAGACATTTCTAATTGCAATTACAAGGTTGTTAACGAGCTTATGATAGATAATACGATAGATGTAAAAAATGTTACAACATAATTCAATAAAATTATTATTATAATACCCCTAAACTGCTGTCATACAATCTCTGAGTGTATGATACATGATTCGCCCATGGACACGCAATAACGTATCTCGAGAATTGTGATATTACCGAAACCGATCTGAAAATGTTGTATTATGTTGGATCGCGAAATTAGCTCATTCCAGTAGTATTATATTTCAGTACGGACGGAAACGTAATACTGAAATATAATACTACTGGAACGAGCTAATTTCGCAATCCGACAAAGTGCGTTAGTGGAATCTTTATTGTTTTCTAATCTATACTATATCAGCTATGATATATGACTGTCTATGTGCAATACCAGCACGATTACGATAACTGTGGCCTCTCAAAATGAAAGTTATTTTCGGAAATAATTTTAGCAAGGAACACGGGAAAAATAGTAAAAAAAATTCTCCAACCATTAGATATCAAAGTAACTAATAATCAAACGGAAAAAATGGGGTGGACTTCGCTTCGCGTAGAAAGTCGTACGCCCCATAGCAGAGGAGTGAGGGTGGGGAAGTGAGAGTCGAGGGTGAAAGTCGTGCGCCCCGTAGCAGGTGAGGGGGTGAGAGTCGAGGATGAGAGTCGTGCGCTCCTTTGCAGGGAGGAAGAAGGGATGAGAGTCGAGGGTGAAAGCCATCTGAAACCTGTTGGAGGTCTTTCAAGATCATGACCTTTTAGTGGATAATCATTGTTTATTAAAAAATTATTATTAAATTGATCATAAGATTGAATTATGATTATCAAATTAAATATTGATTATAGAATTTTTTTATTATTTTTTCTGTGTTCTTTACTAAAAATTTTCAAAAATAACTTTTATCCTGTAGGTTAAACAAAGACACCTATCGTATAAGTCGCGGACGGTGTAAACGTAGCCATAGATGATAAATATTGGGTCTGTTTTTTGTGACTGAACTAGTATACACTTTTGGAACTTAAAGTGATAGGTGTATATTTAGTATTTAACAAAAGCGAGAAAAAGAGTTTTAATGCAGTCTAATGTAGGAATAAAAAATAGACCTATTATTTTCATATTTCTATTTTTTCATGGCGAAAAAAAAAAGAACGTAGAGAATTCTATCATAATGCAAAAATATGTATTTGTCACTCGACTTACAAGTTGATTGCGCGCTGTCTACGTTTGTCGGATTAATTTTGTTTTATACACTATTTTAATTAATATAAATTATGAAAAACTATACTAAAAATCATTCTACTGATTGCTATTCTATGTAATACTATTAATTTAATTGATCTGCCTACAAAGCCAAGAAATGCGTAATGGCAAAGCGAAACGTATAAAAAGAATAAATACCATATTTGATACTCGTGAAAAGTGGATATACATATGTGATAAGTGAATATATCGAAAAAGAGAGAAAGAGAGAGAAAGAGAAAGAGAGAGAAAAAGAGAGAAGGGGGGAGGGAGGAGAGAGAAAAGGAGAGTTGGAGGAAAAGAGAAAGTGTTCTGTATTGAACGCTCTCTGTAACAAATCCCCTGAAGCGCTAAACAGTAAAAGGGGAGAGTTGTTGAATGTGTACTGGATGCTTAAATCACACCACTACAAGATAAGACTAATAATTGATATCAATACAAATGTCAAGTGCAAAAATATATTTAAACCAATTTTATTAAGGAAAAAATTAATTAACCCTTAAATATATATATACATATATATAATATAAGGTGATTTATATATATTCAGTGATTTATATTCAATAGACACTCTACAATCCTGTCAAAAAAATCGGTGAAGGTTACTTCGGAGCCTCTCCTTGTAAAGTATTAGTCTTAGAATTAGGCACAGAATTTTTATGATAAAAATTATTTTTTTAAAAGTATTATATGAATTCAGAAATTAAAGAAAATAAAAAGATTATTCGAGCTGGATTAAAAATTATACATCATAGGTCTCACGAAAAAGATTCCTCAAGGATTCGTGGAGTACTTAAGACATGTACTATACACATAACAGAATAATGGTTCATTAAACATATGTATGATAATACATGTCTTAAGTATTCCATCCTTAAGTCAGTATTTTGAAGTTATTAGGGTGTTTCCTCTTTGGAAACACAAGTTCTACTTTGTTACACACCGAACGTCAAGAAAGATCAATTGGCACTTCTCTTACTTAGCTGATGTATTCATGTAAGCGATCCCGTTCTGATTTTACTGAAATAATATGTGTTGAGAATATATGTGTATGTTATATGTGTAGTTGGTGTCATTTTTCCACATTCCAAACACTGTGTGCTTTTACGAAAAGCACAATATTCCACGAAGCGTGATTGAAAAAGAGCAGCATCGAAATCCCGATTCTGTTACGTGCGCGTTACTACATTCAAATGCCATCACATTGTCACTAGCGCATAGATAGGTATCTCCCTTTCACACCTGTGCGCCCACATTGATCGTACACAAGGTATATGAGGACCTACAATTTAAACGGCTGCTACACCACGCTCGCGCTAACACGTTCATGCATACCTATAAAAATTTAAATGTGTAGAAGCTTACGCGTATGAGCATGTATATGTCCATGCATGTATGCATATGGAAAAGAAAGAAATAAAAACCATGGCTAATAGCAAAAAACATCATGTTAAAAAACGCAAGCCCTAATTATAATAATAATAATTATATTTTAGGATCTAAGCATAAAACGATCGTAAGGGCTGTAGCAGAAAGGCTGACTTGTAATCTTAAGACAGTTCTTGTGCGTTATTAAAGACAAGACTTAAATCAGCCTTTATTTTAAGATTATGAGTCAGCCATTCTGCTAAGGTCCTAACGAGTCATGGAACGTAAATCGTAGTTGTAGATTAATTAAAACATTGTGTATATTGATCTACGACTCACGTTTCATGGTCCAGTTACGATTATTTTTGTGCTGAGGTCCTTACGGAGTAAATACGCATAAAGAGTTTCTGCTTGTAATTCCATAACAGTGTGTCAGTTTTGTAAATAATGGATGTAAGCTTATTCTAAAATTTGATAAGTTCACATGTTGGATGAAAGTACAGATTGAAAGAAAATAATACAGTGAGATAGAGAGAAAAAGAGAAAAAGAAGGAGGGAAAGAAAAAGAGAAATAAAGAGACGTAAATAAAAAGAACAAAAAAATTTATCATGTTTATTTGAAGAAACGTGGAAATGCATTTGCAAATCTGCGCAATATTATAAACATAATATATAAATGGAACAGCATACTTGCTAAAAAAATTTTATAAATTTTATTAACGTTTAGGTATAGAAAAATTTTATTTGCGTTAATAAATTTTAGGTTTATCGGGCATATAAGATTTGAAAAATTTTACAAAAAATATTTTATATTAAACTGTTAAACATTAAATTCTCAAATAGTGAGAATGTCAGTTTTATCTGTTCTTTTAATTACTTACAAAAATTACTTACAAAAATTAATTTAAAAGCCAAATTATATAAAATTTTAAATCTTTTACTAGAGACAGATTTTTTGATGTTAGATTTTTCTGATAAAACATATATTCAAGATAAATATATAAATTGCAAATATTTTAAAAATAACTACGTGAAAAGAGATTTCAAATTTGAAAATATGTTTAATATATGTTATGAACACATTTATATATATATGTGCATTTATAAATATAAATATATTTAAATGTATATATATATATATGTGTATATATTATAATAGGCTAATCATAGAAGCTAAATAATAGGCTAAATTATTGCGTTTATAATTTCTTTTTTTATTCAGCAAAATTATAAAGTTCGTTGTAAGAGAAATACGAATCATTTCGACGAAAAATATAAAAGGAATGCGAATAAGCCAGATTTATTATAAAGATAAATTTGTAAATGTGGCAGAATTTCTCATGGAAGTGATCCTAATTAAAACATTTTTTAACACGATTTTTTGGGGAAAAGAATAATTTTCTTTCGAGCTATATATTTCGCACATTCATGTATAACGAAAAACCGTTGTAATAAAATTCAGAGCTGCGTTCCGTTGTTTCTTGCGAGTACTGAAAATCTATTGTTATGTTATTAGGGGAGAGTGGAACAAGATAGTCCATGAGATAAAATGATATTATGAAATATAAAAGTAATGAGTAAGTTAAACAAAATTAAAATTCTACATTGATGGAAACGAGCATTAGAGAGTAAAACCTGCGAGGGCACGCTTTGTGCGTAAAGAGAAACGAGAAAAAAAACTGTAAAAATACGTCAACAATTAAGACATTCGTTTTATGACGCATTTGAAGTTCGCGATGCTATATTGAATGCGATCGAAGTATCTCGGCGAAGAAGTGTCGAGTACGAAGAAAATCTTTTTGCATTTATTATCCCGCCACTGCGTCGGAGATGCAGCTTAAATATTTCTGTACTCAGCCACAATCAATACGAAATATTTCGAATAAGTATCGAGAATTTGTTTTCAATGAATAATTGCTTTTGTCTTGATAAATTTCTGATAAATCTGTTGAAAATTCTCAAAGTACTCTCGACACATATATTTTTCAATGTATATAAGCTCGATATTTTCGAATAACGTAATTTACGAAAGCCTTGGAAAAATTTTTATCATAAATAATCCTTAAAAAGCTACGTTATTTTGGAAATGAGTGAAATCAGTATCATGCAGTAAGAGAAAAATGTTTGACAAATATACAAAATGAGGGTTATTATATATCAAAATGAGGGTTATAACAAATAAAGTTTACAACATATCTACAATAAATTTTTAATATTCGCAGTAAATGACTTCGGAACGCAGCCTGAGTTTAAAATAAGTCAACTAACAAAGTCGTGACTTTAAGAGACGAAGCGATTTATTTGTCATTATAAAATTGTACAGCTAGGAAGCGTTACTTTTTATGATAAACATGACGTTGCAATTTTTTTTATATCTGAATGCTAAGGTTGTGCCAAAGTTGGAAAAGACTTTTCCAATCTTAGCGCAACTTTAGCGTTTAATTATAAAAAATTGCAACGTCATTATAAAATTGTTTATTATAAAAAGTAACGGAAAAAATAACACTTCCCAACTCTGTAAAATTGCTGATAATTCAACAATAATGACGATCGCGAGACGTGTCGAAAAAAGTATATTTATATTATAATTTTGTAAGCGTTTAAAATAATTTAAAAAATACGATTTTTAATAAGATTAACTAAATTGATTTGCATTAAAAAATTTCAAATTTTAACGTTCTTAATCATTTCCTGTTTTGCTTTTATAACATATTTAAATATAATTTTTTTATAATGAAAGAATGGAAATCCTTTAAAATAATGTATCAGCGCACGTTACAAATATGAATACACATCATGTGATTATATATTAGGTGATAAACTTCATTCTTGTCGTTTTTTCGTCTCCAAAATTGATCAGTTTCGAAGGAAAGATGAATAAATACTTAAAATGAATGAATATAACTAATTTTTTCGACTATCCGGGACGTTTTTTTTTTATTTTTCACGTCAAAATCACCGTTTCAAAAGCGTTCAAACCAAACTCTATATCAGGCCTGCCCAATTTGAGCTCGGGAGCTAAAACGCAAAGCGTTTGATCCAAAAAAAAATTCAATGTGGGAGTGAGATTCCGGAGACTGTAAACCGTTGATACGCTGTGAGCGACGCTTATCAACATTTTACAGTTCCTAAAATCTTACATTGAATTTTTTTGTGTCGTTTTGCGTTTTGGCTCCGTATCTCAAATTGGACAGGCCTACTCTACATGTTTTTTCATCATCATACACTTCGGATAATAAGCGTTTCAGCTGCGATTTTCTCGAGGTAGTGAAGAAGCACATGTCGGAAAAGCAGCTTATCGCGGTTCATTTTCAATAGATTGGAAAATCTCTTTATCGAGAAATCTAACCTATGAGGACTGAATCACTTTCAGCAATGTCTAAATTACAAAAACTGGGAAAATTGCAACGTTGAAAAAATGGGAAATTAGCCAGCGTTAAAGCCTTTAATAGTAAGTGGCAAGAATTAAGTTTACCACTTAAAATAATGAATACTGCAAGAATCCCTTTGATAAAGCGTATTCTTGTCGTGATATTTCTTGCAAAAGGAAAGACTCACGGAGCAAAACTGACTTTTCATGAGTTGCATGCTGCGACAGCAAAATGCCATTATTGGTTACAAATTTTTGTAAGATACGACGCAATTCCAAAATTCTTTAATTATTGAAAATTACATGATATTTTGCTGCCACAGCGCATAAAAAGTCAGCTTACGTCAATATTGCTACATTGAATAATGGCTAAAAGTTATAGTATTATTGGTCACTAGAATGGAAGCAATGTACTAAACATGCATTAAAGTGCTATTAGATAAGAAAATGTTCTTCTCAGATTTGAGATGTTTTATTCTGAAACATTGGCGATATCAGTTGCATATTTCGGCCGACTTATAAACACTCTAGAAAAAATTCGATTTAAATTCTCAGCAAATGACGTTTTACACACACACACACGCACGCACGCATGTTTTTAACAAAAGTGACGCATTAAATATTTCCCCAGCAAAAATGTCAAATTCATTTTCTTTTTTATTCATCATCCATAAATAAACGATATAATTATGACAAATTGAAGTTTACATTTTGCGAAGTTTTTTTCATTTTGTAGTAAAAAGATTCGACTTTTTAAAGAAAAAACTTTTTGTAAAATAATTTTTAATATTATTTTAAAATGATTTTTTGACAATTGAATTTTTTTTGAATGAAATCTTATCGTGCGAAAATACGCGATTTCAAATTGAGAATGAGAATCGTTTCTCAAACCAAAGATTCGTATTACATGCTCACAGATTTTTCCTTGGAGCAGATACTACACACTTTTTTGAAACTTGGGTGTTTAATTAAGTAAATATATAACTTGGTATGTAATAAATTAAGTTTTTACATAATAAAATTTTACACAATAAAAAATTCGATATTTTCACGAAAAATCACCATAGCAATTTTTTTCAAAGCCTCGGTAATCTAAAGATTTAGAACGCTCGTACGGAACACAAAAAACTCGGGTTCAACTCCTGATCGAGGTAATATTTTTCGCAATAAATTTATTTACAATTTTTCAACACATTAAGCAGAAAAAAAATCAAAATTATACGATGACGAATATTGGATCAGCAATTTTTAATTTGAACCGTAATCAAAATTTACGCAGAATGGGCTTATAGTTCATTTGAGCAAATTAAAAAAAAAACTAAAATTGATTAAAAATTAGATCGGCCGAATTTTTCACCGTTGACTGTGCGGGGCTTTGAAATTTAATATTGCTTCTTAATGAGAATTTTTTTTTAAATAGTCTTTTGATAACTGATAACTATCAATATTTCTGTAAACTTCATGAAAATAAAGCTTTCAAAAGAAATTGGCGGCGTTACAAGGATACGCATTGCCATGACAGTTGACAACTGTCTGAATAAAAAATACATAAGTAATAACCAGGGCTGGGTAATCATTTAAAATGCCAAATATAAAATACTTAAAAAAATGTATTTAAAATGTATAAAATGTTTTACGAATCTACTTTATATGTAAAATGAATAAATAGATATTTTAAATAGTTTTCAGATACAGAATGGTTTTTTCCCTACATACATTTTAATATACATTTTTTTAAGTATTTTACATTTAGCATTTTAAATAGAATTACATTTTAAATGCAAAAATACCCAGCCCTGGACTAGTAACAAACTTATTTATTGCATCGAATATTATAAAGTTAACTAAATTTTCGAATTTCAGTCTCATATAATCTCAAAAAGAGCCTCTACATAATTCGCAAATCGAAAACGTAGTTCGCAAATGCTAACGCAAATGCTTGACGATCACCGCACACAAGATACACACAGATGAAAATCAATCGCAAACAATAAAAAAACAAATGCAAATTTTCTTTCTGTATTTGCGTTTGCGAACTACGTTTTATGATTTGCGAATTATGTAGGGACACCTTTAAGGTGATACAAATTTTTTATTGTGTAAAATTTAATTTTTTAAAAATGTTTTTTAACTACTTAAAAAGTAATAAATTCACAGAAAAAGAAGTCAGGAAGGAAAAAAAATTTATTATAATGTGCTTGATTAGCATAAATTTTTTCAAATTTTTTAAAAACTTTTTCGACGGATTAACAAATATATAAAATTTATAAAATTGATTCAAAATTGTATACAAGTTTATTTGTATTGAGTCTTTTTAAAATAACTTATTAAAAATTATTTTGAAATATTTTATTTGTTGGATTTTTAAAAATTTAGATTTTTTTTGTAAAAACTAATGAGTGTTTATTAAAAGTACGATTTAGGAACCCAATGGTACAATTTAATGACCCGATCTCCAAAAACTACTTTTTTCAAAATCTTAATTTAAACAATAATTTAAACAATATTTATTACTTTTGAAGTTAAAAAACATTTTTAAAAAATTAAGTTTTTAGACAATGAAATTTTACAAAATAAAAATTTAAACAATAATTTAATGTTTATTTCCGTAAAATGTTGTTTTATTTTATTGCCGATGAACCAAAGTTTAATGCAGGCAATTGTAACAAAAATACTAAAAAGATCAGAAATATTCTCATTAGTATTTTTGTTACAATTACGTTTAAATGTTAATATTGTATTGACTTACTCGGAACAGCCAGTAGCCAATATCTTCAATAAGATACTCAGTATTGCACATCTTGAACAGCAAATAGAACCCCTTGAAAATAGACAACAGGTATATCTTTAATCTGTCTAGGTATATCTGATCAGTCTCTCGCTAGAGTTGATAACTGAACGTCGATCGACGGGAGACTGAAGGACGAGCGCGAGAGTCGGCAGTATATATACTCTGATAATGCGTAGCTCGCGCGAACGATGGTGGGGATTCCTGGGGATGAAAATGTAAAGGTTAAAGGTTATCTAGGCGTAGGGTGGCTACTACCAACACGTGGCGCCTGCCCAAATAAGCTTTAACCTTACCTTTCCCTCCATCAACCCTCACCACTGCTGGTTGCACGAAATACTGAACGCAGGCGCACACACACACACACACACA
>NW_017257468.1:21721-24984 GCF_001594055.1 Mycetomoellerius zeteki | reverse complement strand
CACACACACACACACACACACACACACACACACACACACACACACACACACACACTAACTCACACGATGCTTAAGTTAAATTTTTGCAAATAATTCTCTCATTGCAAACGTTATTAAACGGTATATAAATTATAACACATTGGATTATTATTTCGTGTCTCCGCCGTATTTGTATATAGACCTAGAAACGAGCAATTCAAGATCTTTTTTATAAATAGGTATGAATGTATTATTTTGATAATATATGAGCTGTAACAAGTTTGATATCTAATAATTTTTAGTACGTTTCGGCATCACAGTCGTGCTTTCGTTAGCTGTGAATTAATTAAAAATCTATGTAAAAAGTTAACAATATCTATTTGAATATAATTTTATAATGATAACAACTTATTTGGAAGGACACTAAAACATTATATCGAGTATAAATTCCTTATTATACAAAATCATACAATAAGTAAAAAAAGTCTGTCCTCATTTTCTCTTAATATATTTTTTTAGAAGCCATATCTGACAAGGGAAGTTTCACAACTGTCCGGAACCGACTTGATTCTCCATGAAATATATTGTAAAACGCGAAAATCTAAGAGATACGTATTTTTTTATACGTGCGCTAACTCATGTTTAAGGAGTGAAACACCCCTTTGAAGAAAAACGGAATTTTTCTTTTGAGACGAATATCGTCGGAAGTATAAAAGATAGAAAAAAATTTTTTTAATAAAAGTTGTACGATTTCAAGAGTACTTTAAAGTTATAAAGGAAAAAAAATTTTTTTAATTTTTTTATTTAACAAAATACCCCCACCACCCGTAATTTTCTTTAATTTTTTAATTTTTTTATTTACCAAATTAAAGATTATTTTTTTACAAATTCAACCATGTGTAATAAAGTTACAATACGATATATCATTTTCGAGAATTAATTATTAACGCTTCCGTATAAACGCTATCCATGCTCATATGCGAAAGTAATTGTCGTCGGAACAATAAAATACATAAATCAACAACTAAGGAAATTGATATGATTGATATTTGTAACATTACAAATTATAAATAATGTTAAGAGTTATAATAATTATTATTATTATTTCTCCTTAATGTGAGTAAAACTTTTTTATTCATCTCTGTACATTACTTCCTTATAATATCTTAAGATTATTCTCTTAAAGTTATTTTTAGTTTTACATTTTAATATCTTATTTACTTGTCGTTTACGTAATAATTTTAAAACGTATATATTAACTTAATAATGAAACAATTTCTAAATGTTTATACACAATAAATTTATATTTTGTTTTGTTTACTCATTATACTCATTACAATAATGATACTCGATGAAAAAATGTTTTAAACATAATGACTTCTTGCACCATGAACATTTTACTACAGCTATAGTACTGCAACCTTCGATATCACATATTGTTGAACTTTTGTCAAAACTAAATTCTACTGGATTTTCAAATTCTTCTGGTCTTTCGTTTGTATAACCACTTTTAAACCACGAATATTTAAATAAGTTGTGATATTGCGGGGATGACAATTGGAAACCACTTTGATCAGAATTAAAAACATTTTCAGATCTGCACTGTTCGATAAGTGGTTTCACTGTTTTCAGAAAATCATTAGCTGTATTTTGCAACTCAACGGAATCTTCTATTGTTCTTCTAGTTACAAATTTCGTTATTTTTCTCGAAACAATTCGGTGGGATTTTTTGAATCTTGATACCCAACTGTGAGATGCTTTAAATATATGATTTAAATTTCCTATTTCTTCTTGAGCTTGTAAAGCTCACCTTTGTAGATCGATATCATGAACTATGAATCCTGATTCAACAGCTGCTGTAAATTTATTATGTGTAAATTTGGAGATGTAAGATAATTTTTCTATACGATTTCCACCTGAATGTAATTGTTCTTCCCATCGTCTTAATTGACGTTCAGATGAAACTCTTCTAAATTTATTTTGCACTGATTTTAGCGGACGATTCCTTTTGTTTTTTTCGTTAATGTCCCAATTCCGCCAATACTCAACAGCTCGTCTTTTATATGAACTATCAAAGTCTGCGTCATCATTTGAACATTGAGGATGAGAATTTAAATTATCTTCACTCCATGCTTCTTTATCATCTTCAATTATTTCAGAATTATGTAGTTTATAAGGTTCTTGATAATCGAGATAGGTTTCTTCTGTTACTTCCAACCCATTAGTGAAAAATGCTATCCAGCAATAATTTTTGTATATTTTCTTTTAATTCTATTTCTGTTTCAGTTACTGGTGTTTCTGTTATATATATTGAACTTATGAATGTTAATAAAAGTCTAACAACATTAAGCGAATTGATAATCATTTCCAAAGATTAAACTTGGCTTTGAATCGTAATATAAAAACAATTTAACAAATTGCACAGATATGATTATGACAAAACTACTGCACTGACTGAACGTAAAACTGCTACGTGAATATTCTTATACTGTCCATTTATTATACTTATCTTGAACGTATACATAAACTCATATCATAATTACCGCCCAGTTATTATCTAATCACTTTCAGTGACTTTCAGCAGAAAAAGCAGCTCTGCAACATATTCCAATATTAACTTTGAAATATATATCACGATCCTGATACGTGATACGTACTTTTAGAAGGTTATATTTAATGTCATTACATATCACAAACTCTTCAGACGTGACATTTTCCAATAATTCAATGTAATTTTAAATACAATTTAAAAAAAATTTATTTTTTAAAGATTTAATCTTATACAATAATCTTATTATAAAAGAATGGATTAGAGATAAAATTGTTTTTAATTTTTATTCAAGGAAGAAATTAAATGTCAAAGAAACAATAACAGGATTAATATGTATATATATATATCTTAAAAATTATATATTTACAAAATCTAAATACACATACATGTAAAAAATTATACAAATTTTATTTAAGACATCTTTTCATATATCTTATTGTTCCGACGACAATTACTTTCGTATATGAGCATGGATAGCACGGAAGCGTTAATAATTAATTCTCGAAAATGATATATAGTATTGTAACTTTATTACACATGGTTGAATTTGTAAAAAAATAATCTTTATTTGGTAAATAAAAAAATTAAAAATTAAAGGAAATTACTGGTGGTGGGGGTATTTTGTTAAAGAAAAAATTTAAAAAATTTTTTTTCCTTTATAACTTTAAAGTACTCTGGAAATCGTACAACTTTTATTAAAAAAATTTTTTTCTATCTTTTATACTTCCGACGA
>NW_017257468.1:0-21696 GCF_001594055.1 Mycetomoellerius zeteki | reverse complement strand
TCACCCCTTAAGCATGAGTTAGCGCATGTATAAAAAAATACGTGTCTCTTAGATTTTCGCGTTTTATAATATATTTCATGGAGAATCAAATCGGTTCCGGACAGTTGTGAAACTTCCCTTGTGAGTTATTAATAAAATTTAAAGGCGGATAGATATTTGGAAAAAAATTCCAAGACAACTCCGGTATTGAGATATATGTATATCTAAGAAGTGCATAATAAGTCTTCAAAAGTGTGAAAAAATATTTAATCAATTTAATAAAAAGGTTTACTTCTTGAGCCACAATTAATGCTATGAAGCGTTCTTTTTTTTACCGAAGTGCCCATAATACGTAAGCAAGATTGACCAAATCGTTAAATAGGGTAGAGTAAGGTAGTGGCGATCATTTAAGAAAATTTATTAATATTTTCATTTGAAATTTATTTTTTCTCAAATTTATTGCAAAGACATACAGTACAGGATTATAGCTTTAACCTTCTGAGGACCGGCATGTTTTTGATCGACTTTTTTATTTTAAGGACTAGAGGTTTTTTGTTAATATCATGGAGTTGAGTGGCGAAAAAGGCGGCACCACTAATGAGTCCCTAAAGGGACTTCCGGTCCTCTAGAAATTAAAGAAAACTATTAAAACAATTATTAGACGTATTAAATTTTTTTGATGATAAGGAATTTGTATTCGACACGATGTTTAGTGTTCTTTCAAATAAGTTGTTATCATTATAAAATTGTATTCAAATAGGTATATTAAAATTCGATCAATGATCGAGCTCATAAAAAGAAAGCTCGTAAAAACAAATCTTTAATTTTTAATCAAAACAGGTCGTTCTTCAGCAAAATTAAAATATAAAATATAAATAAAATCGCAGAGTTATCTATCTTAACATGATCATAAATGTGATTGAATCAAACGGTAAAGAGACGAGATTCATGACAGTATTATTCAATGATTCGAAAAGCTATAAATTATGAATAATTTTATATAGAAATACACAATTAAATATGCGTGTTGAATCCCTGTTTTAGATATAAGAAGGCTAATATTGTCCGTTTTTTCCAATCAGTTGGTCGTCAAATATTTATATCAAGCCGAAGTCGTGAACAATCCAAAGTATCAAAATCAAGGAACTCAACACAAGACCCTTTTAACAAGGCAAACGCAAAGATTCAAAATTCATTTTGCGTTTATCTTGTTAAAATGGTCTTGTGTTGAGTTTCTTTACTGAACCAAAACTGTACGTAAATAAAATATTCATTGAATTAATGAAAATTGGTCCAATAATTCTCATAATGATTCAGGTTATATAAAATTATTACTAGAATTTATTGCAAGAATGAATATATAGTTATAATATATAAATGAATTCAGTTTTATTGTATCAATGAATTAACTACATTAAGTCGGACATTGATTAACTATTATTCATTGGACCAAAAATGACCAAAAATTTTTTAGTGTTGATTTTGATACTTTGGATTGTTCACGATTTCAGCTTGACATGAATATTTGACGACCAACTGATTGGAAAAAACAAACAATAATGGCCTTCTTATATTTAAAGCAGGGATTCAATACGCATATTTAATTGTGAATCTGAATGTAAAATTATTCACAATTTATAGCTTTTCGAATAATTGAACAATACTGTTATGAATCTCTGTGAGTGTATTTCACGCAATCAGTGGCGAAGCTGAATGGGGATGGAAAGGTAAAGATTCAAGCTCGTTTGAGTTACTATCTACGGGCGGGTAGTAGGCCACCCAACGCTTAGGCAACTTTAACCTTGACCTTTTCGTCCTGGAAATCCCCATCACTGTTTGCGCGAGCAGGTTACTATAGGGGAGCAGTTTACTCCTATTTTCTGTTTACTAACAATCAATGTTTTATCGATTGAAAATGATTTAATTTGATTCCTCATATTATTCTGCAAAAAATATCTATATACACTTTATTTTTTTATGTGGTCGTTGAAAAGTTATAAACATTTATTTATTTAAAAAATCTAAACTTCGAATAAAAATTCCGAAAAAATTATGTAAATTTAATTGGATCAAAATGAACACCTTTTGTCTCTTAGACTTTTTTCTAAAGCAGTAGTTTTCGAGATAAAAAATGTCTACTTGAAAAATAACTACCTTTATAACTTTTTTCTCACAAACTAATCATCCAACCAAAATTATAAAGAAAATACTAAAAAAAATTTTTTTTTAACAAAAATTTAAAAAGTTATTGGTGGCTTTACAAGAGTTTTCACGATTATCTTTATGGAAGCTTTATGACCATTCTTTATTTTCCGAACATTGTGCTTTTTTTCTATTTTACTTGTATCGAAGGTCGTTCTATAAACTTGACATTGTATTTTACTTTTACAGTTACAGATTCCAAACATTAGTACCAATCTTTATTGTTCAAGATATGCTGTTTGCGCTAGATATATCGGATAAATCAACATTAATAATTAAACAAAATTGTAACAAAAGTACTGAAAAGATCAGAATATTTCTGTACTTACATAATATTTTGATTCATTGACAATAAAATAAAACAACATTTTTACGTAAATAAACATTAAATTATTGTTTAAATTAAATCATTGGTCACTAAAATTAATGTCCTACATGTTTCGGTTACATGATTGAGCCCTCTTCAGAAACAAAAACTTCTTACAAAAAATAGAGAATTGCATCATATTATGAGAATCATAATGCGTCAATCCCAGAGTAAAAAACGTTGCTGACAAAACAGTTGGAAGATCGTGTGGAGAAATCTGGGTATGCGTTCGTGAATTTGAGTTAAGTCTATTTCTATGACCTAATTCTAATGTAGATTAATTTTAATCTCAGTTCAACTTACTCTTTATCTTTTTCTAATTCTCAGAACTGGAAAAAGATGAAGAGTTAGTTAAACCGAGATTAAAATTAAACTATATTGGTAGAAACGGGCCCACAGTCCTATGGGTAAAAATAAACTTAGTAGAGAGTGTATAAATGTAATACGTCAATATATAAAATTGTATAAATAGCGATAAATTCTGTAAAAAAATTATTGCGTCACAAGTAAAATCACAGATGATGATAAAGAAATTGTTTAAAAATTGAAAATAAGTGTCAACGATAACGGACTAACACCTAGTGTCAGAGGTGACATTATTAATACGCACATTTTTATGTTTTTATCTTAATTTTTGATTACTTGCTTTGTTAGTTTAAATATATATAGATCTATGCCACGTTCAAATTTGTTAGCGACTCAATCCTGACGCACTAAGGATTAACATATAAAGTATTAAATGTGTCGGATTGTTGAAGATGACTCAAAATAGAGAGAGAGAGAGAGAGAGAGAGAGAGAGAGAGAGTCGAAACGTTCAATCAACTGTTTGATGATATCATGATATCGCAATAAAATTGTTAACTAAGTTTTTATTACTTTGTTGCGCTGTACTCTCATTAGCCTTGTTTATTTCTCCTTTGGTTGTTTAATCTCAAGAGTTCATTTTTTTTTAATTTAAAATCAAGAGACACGGTAGTGTCTCGCGCCAAGTGAACGCGCAACGCGAGACCACCCCGTGTCTTTACGCGAGTCAGCGAGTTGCGAGCATCCGAGATAATCGGATAGTATTCTAATAAAAATACATGGAAATAAGAATATTTAATTAAAATAAAAAATTTTTAGTGTGAAAAAATTTGACGCCGCTAGCAAACTTAACTAGATTTAGCGACGAGAAGTTTTTTTACATTATAAATTTTTTATTTTAAATTAAATACTCTTATTTCCATGTATTTTTATTAGAATAATAACAGATTATCTCGGATTCATCTCAAAGGAGCTTTGATTCAACGCAACTTAATTTATATTATTACAAAGTTTTATTATTTATATTATAAAGTTTATGTTATAAAGTCATCGTTATTACCTACTGAACATTATCTACAGCGCCTGCCCCTGCAAAGTTTGCTGCGCAACCCATCGTACTGCCTAGTATGTATCTGTAACACCCTGTACATACTATTTGGGTTACAACATGTAACAGTATATGTTATACCATATGTTGCAAGAAAATATATGTTCTTTTCGCAATTTAAAGATTTCATTTCATTTTTTTTGTTAGAATACATGCATACGTACTATTGAAGTGTAATTTATAAAAAATTTAAAATATTATTACTTGAGTTATATAATAATTTATGTAATGGTTTTTTATGAGAGAAACACGCGCACTTGGCGCCTTTCTTTACTTTTTTTTTAAAAAAGTAATTTATTAATACGATACCTAATGAACGCAATAAATAATTTTGTTTGTAAAGTAGGTATAATTTTAGTGTACACGTTTAAAAATTTATTAACATACATATATGTTTTTATTTTTTTTAGTGGTTCGTGTTTGAAGAGCCGTGTACACCTGTGTACACACACACACACACACACACACACACACACACACACACACACACACACACACACACGCACGCACGCACGCACGCACGCACGCATGCACGCATTTGTAATAAACAAATAATTGAACAAAAACAAAATGCATATGTCTACTTATTTATCCTTCATTTTTTATTTATAGTATATACAGGGTGTCTTATTTTAATCGACCACCTCAAATATCTCTTGAACAGTGCATTTTAGGGAAAAACACTTTAGACGAAAGTATTGTGATTTTGTAGGGGACATGAGATGGTATCATTGGTTTGACCATGAATGGCGTTATCAAGTTCAGGGCAAAGTCACTTTGAACTTTTTAAATGAAACCTCCTATTTTTCATTACATGTTCTCGTAGTTTACCTCGAGAGCTTTTCAAAACACTATAATACAGTATTTTTTCATTAAGTATTTCTCGAGTTATAAAATAAAGTTTGAAACTTACAGTATCTACTATCGACGCGCGACTGAAACCTCTGAAATGTTGTTCATTATGACTTGGAGTCGAGTTCAGGGCCATTACAGCTTGTTCTTCTTATTTTCATTTTTGTGCTTAAAATTTATTTTTACCTAAAAATGAAGATAAATAATTTTTTTTGGCCTTGATCTTGCTAGTCCACATTAAGTCGAATGATCGAGGCAATTTTTTATATGTAATTATATCAATTTATATTATATATTTTTATAAATTATAAATTTATAAATATATGGCATTAATGAATACATTATACAAATTAATAAATTTATTCAATATTTAATTTTTTTTCTTTTTATTTCAACATTATTTCGTCAGAAAAATGTTTCGTTTGACTTACTGATTAAATTTTCCTACAATCGCTCATCTTTGCAACTACTTATTTACTTTGCAATCCACTTCACTAATAAAAATGTACATAATTCAGCAGAAAAATGCGTTTCTCGAATTTTAAATTTTATTTTTAATTAAAGGATTGGTTTTCATTTTCAGTTGACTGTTGTAATAATAATTAGATATATTACAAATTCTATTAAAAATTAATAAAACAATGTAAGATATACTTTTTCCACCTCAAAATACATTTTAATTTTGATTCACAGTAATGTATACACTGTCAGTAATATGATCTTTTATCCTATACGTTAAAGAATGATTTGATCATATATTTTCTATTATTTGAAAGACATAAATGAACAAAAAATAGGTATCAATTCTCAAAAAGACACGGAGCCTTTCAGTGAGTCATACTATGAATAATATTGCTCAACAGATCAATCTATAGAAGAATTTAAGATTATAAGAAAAACACGTATTCAAAACTAATAAAAAATCATATAATACTACGAAATTTGTTGACAAATGTAAATCTTAAATGTGATTGTTGTCACAAACTTTTAAAAATTCAAAATATAATATCAGAAATATATTAAATGAACCATATACATCAAATAATACGTTGTCAAAAATTGAGAATGACCTAATAAAAGAATGATATCTGAGATGTTCTGTATAAAAGAACAAACAATGTGTATCAATTTTCAAAAGACACGGAGCTTTATGGATATTAATCGTATTCTAATTTATAATATGAATTTCTGATTTATACGCCCCACCCGTAATGGATCCCCATCCAATTATTTTATTTCACTTAAGACGTCAAGCTGGTTCCCTGGCACATACAAAAAATCTACAACCAAAAAGCCTAACAAATGCCTTGGAATTCCGGATGGATTACACGGCAAACGACACAAGATTCGGAAAAGAATTATGAATACCGGCACATGGAATGTATAGAGAATTGGAGGGAAGATGGAAGAAGTTATCCAGAAGATAAACAGTATCAAGATGGACATAATTGTCTTGATCGAAACGAAGAAAAAAGGAAGTGGATACCAGAAACCGGATACCATCAAACCGAAGAAAACGAGAAAGATCCCGGAAAACATGGAAGAAAGGAGTGACAAAGACAATAAGCGCAAGGGATTTAACAGAGGGACAAATCTTTTTCAATTAATTTGCGTAATTTTCTTTCACATTAAGAAATGTGAAACATGTTATTATGTTCTTTACAAAGAAATAATAATGTTACGTTCGGAGGACTCCACTTCTTTTCTTTCATGGAGAATTTGCCGCGAACTATTTTTTCCACATAACTAGATAACAAATAATTTTTTACATAACACAGTAAATCAAATATACTGATAGTTATAATCAAAATAATTAAAATTCAATTTTTCTAGTTGACAAATTTAACTGATAGAGCTCTGAGTTAGCCAAGTCGCGAGGCCAGAAAGTCAAACGTTATCAAATAAATATCTCACAGAAATCTTTGATTATCAGTATTTGTTATGCGCATTCGGACTTAGATAAGACTAATTAAAATCTCTATACACCAGCAATCGAATCCCTCTAATCAATCCTATTCCTAGAAAGCTAATTCAACGTCTGATTGCCAAAAGAAGAGCTTATCCGCAAGTATATATACGAGTCCTCCGTGAGCTTAGTTACAGTATAATATAATTATATTATAATATAATTCGGTCAATCGACGGGCAAACTTTATTGTGAAGTGCGGAATTCTCGCCGAGTTCGTTTCCAGCAAGTGTTTTTCTACAGACTCTTAAGAGATCCCCTTCAGAGGACCCGGCACGAACCAGAGATCCAGGGAGGATTTCCGACCTTTTCTGCTAACTTCCTTCAACACAGCGGTAAGAAATAATTTTCTTGTTATTATTAAATTTTCTTTGACCATCTATATTCTTTAGCTTTTTTTCTCTCTTTTCCTCCAATCTCTTTCTTTTTCCTAGAGGTTCGTAAAACCTCGATCTAATTCCTTCTCTTGTCGAACACCCAGAAAAAGGTTTCTTTCATTCAAAGAATCTTGATTTGAACGTCATTTCTTTTTTAGCTGTACGGGATGCGGATAGGATTAAATGAGTCAGATTAAAGTATATTTTGTCGACAGCAGAAATAGTTAGGTCTTTATTAAACAATATAATTGATACACATTCGCACGTGTCAAAAGACGGTGACGATCTGTCTCGTCGTTGTCTCGTAAGCAATCGCGTGACCCGACTTCGGAGAATTTGTTTATTTCTAGATTGTTTGATTAGTTTACTAGCTTTGAAATCGACACGATTTCCTTTTCTTTTATTCTTTTATACCGCGTATAACATTTGCTTCAGACAACGGATAATGGTTACGTTTACACCGTGCGCTTAGTCCGCGACCTATACGATAGATGTCTTTGTTTAATATACAGGATAAACAAGAATATCTATTGTATAGGTCGCGGCCTAAATGCACGGTGTAAGAGTAGCCAATTACTCGCGGCGTGGCCTCCAGCTGTATCAAGGATCCGGTCTAGTTAGAAAATACATTGCGATGCACCACAGTTGCTACATTTAAAATTATATGTCGTTTTAATATTACGGTGATCGTTGTACAATATTTCGCTTGTTCGCTAACTAACTCGCGTGTTTACTTTTTTTTTGCTTCGAACAGCTGAGCGGCCTTCGGACTGAATATGTATGTACATATTGTACATGCTATTCTCGCAGATTTCAAATATATTTCTTCGAATATCTTTATTATAATTGTCGTGTCTCGATCCTATTATAGTTGAGGCAGTGGCGATGCTTCGCCACACTTTGATTTGAAAATAATTTTTTTAAATCAAATAAAAAAATGTATTTGATTTTAAAAAATTATGTTCAAATCAAAGAAATGACATTCAAATCAAAGAAATTTTTTCTTTAACCGTATAACAAAGAAACATTTCTTTGAATTGAAGAAACCTTTCTCTGAGTGAATTAAGCAGTACAACGCTTCAAGTAATTCATGATCACTCCTTTTTCCCTTTTTTTTTTCGATAATCAAACCATAATTTTTGGAAAATTTTCTCCCCCCCCCTCTCTTTAAGAATTTTCAACACTTTTCATTTTTTCTCTATCTATCGAGCATGAACTTATTAACGAGAGAAAATTGTGAATAGGTCTAAGGCCGGAATCAGACTACGCATTGAAGATTGAGGTTGAAGATTGAAGATTGAAATTTGACCAATAAGGACAAAGAAATTTTAGCTCCTTTCGTTTCAATTGGTCAAATTTGAATTTTTCAATCTTCAATCTCAATCTTCAATGCGTAGTCTGATTCCGGCCTAACGCAATAAACATCGTGCGGGGCAGAAGAACGAGCGAAGCTCGAGAAACTGTGACAAGCAAACCGCCTTAGGGCTCCTATAGACATGCGACTTTGTAGCGCCACAATTGAAAGCGCTGACCCGTTCATACGGAGCTATTTTCTGACGCTACAGAAAAGTGTCGCGAATATGTTCATATAGGTCAATTTATGGCGCGACAAGAAACGTTGCGGATGCGTTCGGATGGGTGAATTCGTGACGTGACAGAGAAGCGCTGCGAATGCGTTATAGTCACGCCACGAATTCGTATAAACGGGTCAGTGCTTTCAATTGTGGCGCTACAAAGTTGTTCGTCTGTAGAAGCCCTTATCATAAAAAAAAAAAATCCGGGTTGGGGAATTCATCTCATCATAAACTCGTTGTCAGCTCAGGAGGGTCTTCTTACGCAGAAAGTATAGAAATCAGTCCCCTACTAACATCCCAGTGGACTTGACTGACACAGATCACACTCTCATTAATTCCGCCGAACAAACGTCTCTGATCCTCGAAAAATCCTTAGAATTAGAGTTCCCTCCATCTTCCTACTTCCCGATTCTTCAAGATTTCTAAAAATTAGAATTTCCTCCTTCCTTTTATTCCCCGATCTCTCCTAATAATAATAGAACCATTGATGAAATTTTTACGTCACTTGAAAACATCCGATCCTTATATCCCATCTCTCTTTAACCTCACACAAAAACATACGCAAACACTCAGAATTGTAACTAGCATAAACAAACACTTACATAATTTAGATGTTAATCATATTTTTCATTTACCTATGTATATACGCACATATATAAATATATAGTACTAGATAATGAACCATCACATCGAAAGAGAATGATAGCTGAAATGATATACATAAAAAAACAAAAAGCGAGATTGAATATAAACAAAGTGACATTCCTGGCGGAAAAACTTTTACGAAAAACTACATAGATTTTGAGAAAAGATTTTAGAAATTGTTACTTTTTTATAGATATTCGCAGTGGGATGTAGAATGGTGTTGTTTATTTGAAAAAACTTAGAAATCGCTCTCAAACAACCATTCTATGTTCCACTACGAATATCTATAAAAAATTAAGAATTTCTAAGATCTTGTCTCAATCTATGTTTTTCTGTAGTGTGTATTTCGTAAAACTTTTTTTTCCGCCAGGGATCGATAACCTGCCGGATGCTTATCTTCCTATCCTGGATCTTCTTTCTCTCACTGAAATTATTTATGTTTATTTCTACCAAAGACACTCTAATTTATTTTAATTTATCTGGTATCTCATTATTGTGAAGACCTAATGACAGGACACCGAGGGGTTACTCGATAGTAACAATCGTCGATAAAACGTTTAGAGAATCCCACAACTGGTCAAAAGGATTAAGTTCCTTGACTTAAAAAAGGGACTGACGGATACACCTCAGATTGGATAATAATGTCACATATCGACGTTAATTTATATTTGGAGCCTATTTAAATTCCTTTCTTTGTGGTACGCGTCTCAGAACAATAACCACAAGAGCGGTGTTTGTTGCGTTCTTCCCCCTTGCCCCCTCTTAATTCCTTCGTTCTCATGAAATAAAGAATCTTGTGGCTTGGACGTAACAATAAGGTTATATATAAGCAAAAAATTACAAAGCAATTTTTAAAAACATATTACAAAAGCAGATTTTATTCTAATTACTGTATTTTATATACAGTACAAACTTATCTTTTTAAAAAAGGTAAGTTTCGTAGATAATCCTACACAAATTTAGATTGAATAAAAAATCTCATCACCATCTCTATCATCTTATAATTGTAATATAAAAATACCAACATAACTGTCATGTATATTATTACATATTCTTTGCTCTGCAGTAAAAAAATTAACATTGCAAATTCCAGATAGTAGGCGTAACGTAATAACGAGTTATACGCTATTTGAAATTAATTGTTGACGCATTACTAAACATAAATATAAAATCTGTATTTTACATGGAGTAAAAAAATTGTATTTGTTCAGGTAGGTATGGATGCCTTCATAACTATCCGAAAGGTATAGGAATCATACTTCTCGACAATTGATAAATTAAAGCGATTTATTCGTTTTCGATCTCCATTTGTTTATAACTTAATATTGAATAAAAGGAGATCGGATGGAAGCGAAATTATACGCTGGTATTTGTTAATAACTAAGATAGAAAATGATAATGAAAAAGCGATTTATTCGTCATTGATCTCCATTTATTTATAATTAATATTTAACAAAAAGGGATCGAACGGAAATGAAATTATGCACTGATATTTGTTAACTAAGCTAAGAAATGATAATGACAATTATAAGATAAACTATTTATAGGAAGACGTTCATCACTATGAAATGCATGATATCAGTACAAACTTACTTTCTTAAAAAAGATAAAAAAAGGCGCTAAGAATATACGTGTTTCTCGGATAACACATAAGTGTCCAACCCAATTAATAGTAGTTTTAATTCTTCTTCAAGGATATTCTTTTGAGGGTCTTCTTATTCCAACTCAAGTAATGGCAGTTTTAATTCTCTGCCAAAAATTATTATTCCTCGAAAAAAAACTAATGTATCAAATGAAAAATATATTAAAACCTAAATGTGTGTGTGTGTGTGTGAGATATAGTCTTAACTTAAAACCAAGTTAAATTCTATCAAATTAAAAGATAAAACAAGTGGTACATCTTTGTTATTTACTTAACTCTAATGATATGTATGTATCATTCATATAAAAGATTTGATATCAATAACTGACGCCAAGTTAAATCCCATATCAAATTAAATAAATAATATCAACTCTAATGATATGATATTATCATTTTTAGACCGTATATGTGAGAAACACAATCGATAAATTAGAGCCCTATACCAGTCGAAGCTAGATCTTAAAATGCTTAAATAATTCAATCTTGAATCACTAAATATGGTATACATGTACTTGACATACATACTACACTTGTAGTCTAACGAACTATGCACCGAAATATTTCCGGACTAAACACAATTAAACCACTATAGTAATTTCGCGAATTAAATTAAATTCTAATAATTTCGATGCTCAATCAGACCCCTCATATTTCAAAAATGTTAATATGCTGAAAAAAAAATCTAATGATATGTATCATTCGTATAAAAGATTTGATATCAACAACTGCCGCTAAGTTAAATCTCATACCAAATTAAATTAAGAATACAATTCATAATTGTTACCTTGTCGATTCAAGTATTACCATAAAAAGTTAAAGAAGTAAACTTGGCACTGTAGATCGGATAATAAAAACTATAAAATCAATTAAAAAATTATAATATTACTTAGTTTTTTATGCTCTGTATAACGGTATAAAAGACATGTGACATAAATCAATTTTGCAACAAATTGTTATAAACAAATTATTAAATATTGATTGTAGAGAAATTCTTACACCAATCGATTTTACGGGAAAAATTACTAAAGAAGCATTCTTAAAATTCTTTATGTTTATACAAAAAAAAAATAAATTATGAAAAGTCGTTTTTGTCCATGCCTATAACATCATCAAAGAAAGCCAAAAATAACAATTGTAAATAACATTGTAAATAGGACCGGAGCATAAAAAATATTTTTAACGTTAAAAGTATATTGCAAAAATCAATTTTGCAACTAATTGTTATAGAAAAATAATTTTTACATAAATAAAGAACGATTTAAAAAAGATTTAAACATGTATCTTTGATAATTTTTCCCATACAATCGATTAAAATAGTCACTTTTTCTCTACAATTAATTTTTAATAATTTGTTTATAACAATTTGTTGCAAAATTTATTTTTGCAACTTGTCTTTTATGTCATTATACAAAGCATAAGAAACTAGACAACTTTTGTATGAAATATTTTTGGATATACCATACAATTTAAAAATATTTAAGAAGAACGATAAAATCAATCATTTTCAAGGGGATGTTTCACTCTCTAAATCTCAATATACGCAGAAAAACATGGGTTTAATAAAAATATTCCTTTTCACTTAACCGACGCGATCGTGGTCATCTTCTTGTTGCACATTAGAGAGTGAAACATCCCCTTGAAAATGATTGATTTTATCGTGCTTCTTAAATATTTTTAAACTATATGGTATTATATATATCCAAAAATATTTCATACAAAAGTTGTCTAGTTTCTTATGCTTTGTAAACCCTACTGCAGTCAGAGCCGAATTTTGTCACAGAAGAATCTTTAATGCTAATTTTGAAATATAATTTTGCACAGAATGATTTATATGCAATAAAAATGTCACGAGTTACGAATGAGATCAAGCGTATCCAGCACGTGTCGAACGTAATTAATCAGGACATTCTTTAGGAGTTTTATATACCGCATATAAAAATGCACTGTTCTATACGTTCTCTTTAAATGGTATTAAACATAAATTAAATATAAATTAAATATAAATTAAATATAAATTTAAACATCATTTTTTAAATGCTTTAAATTTTTTAAGCGTTTACGAACGGATTACAAATCTTTTAGAAATGAACTTGAAGTATTGTTACATCCGCGAGAGACACCCTTTTGAGTTGACATTGAGAAGATAATCGCGGGGCGTTCCCAGGCAACAGGATGGATCGATCGCAATTTGGAGTGAGAGTTGATTGATTCGTGTTAGCTGCTGACACGTACGCTTCCCTATATTTCTATATTGAATAGAGTCTTACGAGTTCTTTTGATAAGAAGTGTTCTTTTCTTCGCAGGATCACGACTTGATATTTCTGCGTGACCGCGCGAGTGTGTATGGGCGTATGGCAAGAGAGCGAAGGTGGTGCGGTAGAAGTCTCATTAGAAAGCGATGCGAGGGACGCGACAATATTTCTCAACAGATACCATTTAAATTTATTATATTCAGAGAATTGCAAGTACTGAAATAAGTGACAATAATAATTATATATAAAATATATTTAGTATTTTGTTGCACGACTTTATTTAGTATTTGCAATCTCATTAATATAATAAATTTAAATATAATTTCTGAAATGCGTTTGTGTAACGATGCACCCTGAAATGCATCGTCTTCATTAGCGCAACCAACCGGATGCCACCGCAGCGGCTTCGGCTGGTGATGAGGGCACGCAATTTTTTTAACGCAAATCGAAAAATAACTTTGCAGGTGATGAGCAGGCAACGATCGTATTCACCGAGTTAAGCTATTTACGAAATGAATATCGCCGACCTACATCTCCTCCATTGGAAACACCGATCGGGACGAGATATACAGGTTCCGACCGAATAACACGTATAAGCCCGCCTCGACCGGATTCCTTATAAAAAAAGTGAACAAATACATTGATTAAAATTTTTCAATTTTTTGCTTAATTTTCGAGAAAATTGAGTTTGAAAATCCGCTGTGTATATATGCTGTTACGGCTAAGTTACGGTTCGAGCGACGTATAATGCGTATAATGTTTGCAATTGTAAACATGTTTACATGGAATCTAAAAGCTATTAAGAAAAGACATAAAGAAAATTTTTAGCGAACAAAATTTTATTTTATCAATTACAATATACCTGGAACTGTTGTCCTCGTTATCGGATACATAACTGTATCCATCTAATTATCGACGTCTGAACCCTCGGCAACGTATTTAAAAATTTTCTTTGGGGTTTTCCCTAATACCTTTTGGATTCCGTGTAAACATGTTTACAAACACTATACGCGTTATATGTCGCTCAATGAAATGTATAAGTTTATTGTTAGCCATAACAGCATATGTACAGCAAAGGATTTTCAAACTCAATTTCCTCGAAAATTAAGTAGAAAATCAACAAATTTTATTCTATATATTTTTTACTTTTTTATAAGAAATCACGTCGTGCCCTTTTAGCCCGATATTTTATGCGTTGTACGACAAGGCTTTTCAAAGCTTGTTGATTGGCTGTAGGACAGAGAGATTCTCGGATTCTACAGCCAATCAATAAGCTTGAAGAGCCTGTCGTATGATACATGAAATCGGTCTTACATGTTATTAGGCCTTGTAATCGAGCTAAATATGTATAACCGAGCAAAAGTCGGTTGTATAAAAGTGGCAACCGATAATAAAAATGTGTATTCCTTTTCCGATTTGATTTCAATCCTAATTATTCCGAATCCTGCTTCGAATCCTGCCGTACCTAGTGCGAAAAGGCGAAAAGAGTGTGCTTTGCCACCGTCGAGCTTTCTCGATAGCTAATGACTCGACTTTCATACCACTCTGGCGCGGCGACATCGACGAGATTTCTTGGGCAGGAGCGTATTCCGCCCCGCCCACGTCAAGCGGTCTCGGCTGCTGCTAGCCACCGCCTCCGTTGCATCGACAAAGATCAAAGGATAGCGTTTTCTACCTCTGTTAAATTTTCTCGGCAGTCGGTTGCAATCGTATGACCTTTGCGTTAACATTGGCAACAACAATAAACAGGGGATAGAGTTGTCTCTTTCTCTGCAGAACGTTCTCAACTGTCGTTTGTCGCCTTTATTTTTTTCGCGCTTTTTTATCGGAGAAAGCACCGTCGCGAATAGATTACATCCATGAACGTGTTTGCGATTCATGCCTGATAGAGTGGATATATAAAGAGAGTGGCGCAAATGCTGATGTGCTTAATGCTAATTGGTTCCGCCATTAAGTATCCTTATTGTTAGTTAGAAAGAAAACAACGTTAGAGAAAGAAGAGATTAAGACGAGGAATTGCGTCATAGATGTAGGACACAAAATGACGACTTCCGGCTAATTAGCGTTACTCTCTTTATACTCACTTTATGAGGACTTTACTTTTACTATTATGCCTGATTAGGGCTGCCATCCGTCCGGATTTGTCCTGGTTTTGAAGGCGTCGGGGAGTGTCTGAGCAAGTTTTTCGAAGTGGTTCGGATTTTGTATAGTTTTTCATTGTACTCGTATTATTATTATTAAATAACAATTGCGCAAGCGTTGTCATGATTTAATATAAAAAATTTAATATAGAATTTTAATATAAAAAAAACTTGGTGCCGCTAGATCAAGCCAAATTTGCTAGGTGCCCAATTTTTTTACATTAAAACTTTTTTATTTCAATTAGATGCTTTTATTTTCATGTATTTTTATTTAAAAATAGTTATGTAACATTAATGTTTCAATGAAATGTATTTTCTGTTTATAATTGGCGCAATTTAAAGATTTCACATATTTTTTAAAAAAAAGTATTATTATATACTTTCATAGTTTGGAAGATACGTTTGGAATAGGTTTGGAATAGGAAGTCATTTTTTTTTCTTCAAGCACATACACAAGCGCGTATAATAATTTATGTAGGTTTTTTTTCTGAGAGGAGCACGCACACTTGGCGCCTTTTTTACCTTGTTTTAAAAAGATAAATTTGTTATGATTAATAAATATACTTATGAAAGTTTTAAATAGTTACTTACGTAACTATTTGAATTTTCGTTTTATTTGTGAAAATACTTTTAAGTATAAAAATGTTAAATATTATATTAAATAATCAAAATTTACGATGAAAAAATTAATATTAACACAAAAAAATGGTCGAGTTTTAGCTGTAAAATCCGGGGATTTGGAGCTCATTGTCCTAGAGTAGTGATTTTACAAATAGCAGCTCTATACCTGATGTATATCCGCGCTCGGGCGATCCAATCCGCTGTGCGCTGAACGCACTTGTTGACACGTCGTGACGTCACGCGCCGTGCACCCCGTGTCTAGTAGATCAGCCGGCGATTTAAAGAGCCAGACATGCTTCGCGGAATTTACGAGCGACGTAATATTCCATCGTGACACACTGACATCCATCGCATACACTGACACGAATACTACGTTAAAGATACGCACACGAAATTATAAATACTAATACTCGTACATCTCACATAACAGATTTTGTATTCGACACGGTACATTTAATAAACTTTTAAAAAAGATACGACCCGGTTGATTTAACTTTTTATGAGCAGCAAATACCTGCGGCAGCGAAATAATATGTAATTTAAATTATCGAGAATTGATTGGAAGTGCGTACACATAAAGGATGATTTTACTCCTTCAAACAGTTTTTTCGCAGCAACTGATATTTTCTAAATTCATCGATTTATGTAAGCTATAAATAACAAAGTTTCGGCTGATTTAATATTCGCTAATAACAAAGTTTCATTAAAATCAGAATTTGACACTTTGCACGGTTCTCTTATAAGCCGTCAAATAAGAATGTTGGATTTACTGAGTGAAAGTTTAAAGTAAACATGATTGATGCCGAAATCCTCGAAATTAAATTCACAGCTCAATTGGCCTTAAAATTTGATTAAGCTAGTACATTCACAAATTGAAAATATTGCGCTAGTCTGCGGTTGTAGTCAAACTAAATGCTTTGAAGAGTTTAGAGTTGACCAATTAGAGAGAAGAAAGAATTTTATAAATTAACCAATAAAAAATTGCTTTAAAGCATTTGTAGCATCGCGTTAATAGTACCTTACGTCTCTACATATCTGTATTGATTTTTTCCGCATATGCGTGCGGCATATGGACAAGTGCAATCAAAAGTTTTTTTCTGCCTGACGGTAATGGGAGCATCGCCATTGAGCGCGCGAAGGGATCGAATTTTGGATGATACCGCGAATGTATTAAAGATAATAAATGTAATAATTACGTTATTGAATGAAACGGTACATGAAATTTACGATATTTCATCCATAAAATGGGCGAATTTTCAATATAAATTTTTTATCTACGTTGATCTTCATCGACTGTTATTCCGAAATGTACAGAATATAAATTTACGTGATATTTATATCTTTCAGTTGTAATTTGTGCTTTTAATTAAATATCACTCATAGAATTATCGAACTTTATTTTTCAAGTTTCAGAATCAATATTTGCATATTGGAATTTTCTAAATTCTTTAGATTGAAATCTTATTTGTTCATCATTTTCTCTGAATAATACTGTGAAGCGCCCCGTTTTATATTTTCATTTATTTATGTTTTACATCACTGTGCGCGATGCTGTTATATATTGCTTATTAATATCTTAGATAATATTACTAGTTCAAAATACGGAAATAAGAAAATATCTCCAAGATGCCTTATGTCCACATAATATGATTAATGTAAAATAATATTAATAGTGGTATAATCTAAAAAGACTATTATAAAATATTTGTATATTATATATTATAATATATATTATAAAATCCCCTCGCGCGACACTGTCGTCACACAATTACTGACAAGGTCGGAACTAACCCTCACCGATTTTGATGGACTTTAGATATGTTGTAGAGCATAAAAAAGTATTAGACACATTTTATTTTTCATGCTTATCTCGAGGTTTAGAGGATAAAATACTCCCTCGAAAAAAATTGATTTTTAATATCGTCGAAACTATAAGAGATAAAAACAATTTTCCAGAATGAAAATTGAAAGGCTTCAAGAATACTTTAGAACTATAATAAAAAAATGTTTTATAATTATAGTTATATTAGTCGACATCATTTTGGTCTTAAAGTAAATGAAGTTGTTTTTAACAGATTTTGATACGCTGATTACGAATCTATCCCGAAAATATTGTATCACGTCAAATTTTTGAGATATTCTAACTTAAAGGTGCAAGAAATGATGTTTTTGACCACTTTAAACGACTTATTGTTAGAAAATGTCTAACAATATTTTTTTCAGCATCCACGCGAATATCACATTAAAATGTTATTTTTATCCTTTTCAACGCATATTCGCTATTATCCGACTTTTTTTCGCTGAGATAGAACAAATTGAATTTTTTTGGTTTTTCAACACGAGAGGGTATTATACCTACGTGCAGAGCAAGTACAAGGATTTTTAAATGTCTTGAAGAGATTGGATTTGAGAAAAAAACATTCATCTAAAGAGATTATGTATAAAACGTTTGTTTATATAAATTTTTAGTGCATTAAATGAATGTTTTCATGAAGAAAATAGAATTAAAAATTGGTATATATGCATTAAAAATTTGTATAAACAAATTTTTTGTACATAATCTTTAAATGAATTTTTTTCTCAAATCCAACCTCTTCAAGACACATTTAGAAATTCTTGTACTTTCTCTGTACGTAGGTAAAGGATACGTGGGCATGAAAGAGACATGTTTTGAAAGAGCCATTTCGTATTGCAACTAATTGAATATAGCCAAAAATTAAAAAATATTTTCATTTAATAACAATACTAAAACTACGTCATCCATAAACATTTGACAGTCATCGTCAAAACGGCGTGGCTGTAATGAGAGATGCAAAATTATCATTACAAAAAGTAAGTTTCTTGAGTTAAATTTCCAAGTCGTTCCGATGTAAATAGCGACGTGGACGAAGAAGCGTCGCGGACAGACAAGTGCCTGTATAGTATACAAAAAAATTAAAAAAAAAAATGTTTTTAAGGATAATATAAGAAAGATAATATAAGATCAATAGTAGACGGTAAAATGTCGTGAACGAAGATATATATTAAACAGTAAAATGTCTTACGAACAAGTGTCAACGATGAAGTGTCGAACGATGAAATGATAGAAGGTGAAGTGTCCATGAACCGATTTTTATTTCGATAAAATGAATACTTTCTAAGATATTTTTGAAAACCTCATTTTTTATCCGTTTTTTGAAGCTGGAAAATTTTCCAAGTCCGCTGACGGTCAGGACTTTTAGTATGTTATATACTACGTTATTTTGAACGATTACCCGCAAACAAATCTTTTATAGCAATTTTGCCTTCAAAACGCAAAAAGAAATTTAATTTTCCTGGGCTATAATGAAATATAGATAAACGTTTTCTCTTTTCCCGGATTTTTATGTTTTGATTTTAATTGTTAAAAAGATTTTACCTCTTTTTTCTATGGCCTTCAAACGTCAGTGAGATGTGCACTTATGGTTTTGATCCTTCAAACGTCGTGATCTTCACTTATCTAACGTACAATCACGACTGCTACCGGAGACGCAAATATACGTGAGATATGATTTCTGCAAAAGGCATGCGCAAAAGGGCGGTCCTATTTCGCTGCGTACTTGCATTTGGCGGTAAGCTGGTTTTCTTCATCTCAATTAATAATTCGTTAACTATTGCGAACATTGAAAGGGTAGAGAACTTTTCTACTCAGTTTAGTGCTGCTATGTAAGAGTTTTATCGTTAATTGTCAGACATTCTGTATTGTTGTATTTCGTATAAATAACTATATATAATCTATGCGTTATGCGTTATGCAAAAGTCTGTGCTGCGGGTATATCCACACAAACTTGCATAGCTGCATAAACGTAAAGAAAATTATCCAATCACTTGCGACTTTATAAGAGAAATGCGATTGAATAATTTTTTTTATGCATACGTTTATGCGGCTATGCAAGTTTGTGTGAATATATCCTAACGAGCGTTTATGTTACAATAAAATATATATGCAAGTTCAAATCAACCAAGCGACTAGTCTGCTCGCCGAATAAATGAACATGATTGGTTGTATAAATCCAAACAATTACATTCAATCATTCGGCGAACAGGCTAGCAGCTGTGTCCGACTTGAACGCGTCCATTGATATTGATCGTGGCGCGGGCGATGCTACCGCTTGCTTTATTGCGCATGCCCTAGTATCTACCAATGGTGTAAGAATCATTCTGAGGCGAATGCGTAGTAGATTAATATAAAAGGAGAACGGTCAGCCAGTTACTCTGAATTTATATTTGAAAATTAATATGGCTGCTTGTCGAAATACACTGTTATTGTTGTTATATTGTTATTGTTATCACATATGTGATGCCATAATAAACATAAATGATTTCTTTATTTTATTACTATTTATTAAAAAAACGTCTGTAATAATAATAAACAAATGATTTAACCTTGTTATTTGTTTTTGTTCGCTTTGTCTCATGCCGATCGTTTTTCATTTGAATTATTTTCATTCATTTGTAATAATTTATTGGTAAATTGTTATACATTTTAAATTATCTTTATTTTAAATTATATATTATATCTATATATTATAATAATTTACAATAAATTATTATATAATGTATATAATGTATAATTTAAAATAATTTGAGATAATTTTAAAAACTGAATGCACTGTTCCTCGAATGAATGCAAATAATTTTTTTCGACGATTTGTTATTGCAGACGTGTGCTAGTTGATTCTGGAGAAGCAAAGACAGCCGGTGATTATATAAAACTCTTGGACAGTGTATTAAACGAAGAGAATGCGACTATTGAGCATTTGGTGGTCACACATTGGCATCACGATCACATTGGAGGAGTGGAGCCCGTGCGAAACTTGCTAAGGAGATTGTTTCCCACGGAAAAGCAGCCAATTGTGTGGAAATTGCCACGATCGCCGAATGATACGAACAGCTCGGATGATGAGAAATCAATTCAATGGAAACCTCTGAAGAATGATCAAGTTGTGGAGGTCGAAGGAGCGAAGCTTCAAATAAAATACACGCCAGGGCACACCAGCGATCATGCATGTCTGTTGCTGCAGGACGAGAATATTTTGTTCAGCGGCGATTGCATCCTCGGGGAAAGTACGACAGTCTTCGAAGATCTTCACGATTACATGTTGTCGCTAAATAAAATTCTAGAGTTGCGGCCCAAGATAATTTATCCAGGTCACGGGCCAGTTCTTAACGATCCTCTGCCACATATACAGTATTACATTAAGCACAGACAGCAGAGGGAGGAGAATATTTTACAGATGCTGCAACAACAGGGAAATGATAAATCGATGACGGAGATGGACATTGTTAAGCTGATATACAAGGTAAATGATGCAATAAATTAATTACTTATATGTACGTAGTTTTTCTAAAGGAATTAATTAAAATTAAAAATATTTTGCACAGGATACCCCAGAGAAATTGTGGCTAGCTGCAGCATTTACTGTGGGACATCATCTTCGCAAGCTAGAGAAAGAGGGGAAAGTGTTGCAAGAAGAAGAAGGTGGCTGGCGGAGAATTAGAGGTAAAATGTAGATAGGTGTACCATGTGAAAAACGTCCACATTAAATATACAAATTAGATTAAAATTAGATAAAATTAAATATTTAAGGAGTAGAAATAAAATTTTGTTCGAAAACTTATAAAATATTAATTCTGGAAAAAAACCT
>NW_017257467.1:0-743 GCF_001594055.1 Mycetomoellerius zeteki | reverse complement strand
GTGATTTCCGTTCTTTTATTTTAACGTTATAAGACAAAATTGTATTATTAATCCGTTCGTTACCTTTGACACTTGAAGAGTACAAAATCATATTGTCGAAACGTTTGTAAATTTCTTTATAAATTTCTTTTAAATTTGTAAATTTCTTTTAAGAAATAATTAATTTCACAAATTACATCCTGTGCTGGTTCACATTGGCGTTTTATTTTTGTATTATTATTAAATATTGGAGCCTTATATCACTTCGTTTATTAAAACATTATAGTCAAATAACTTAAAAATGTACTAAATTTGACTCAAATTTAATTTATTATTTACTAAGCTCATACCTTAATATGACGCTTTACTTTGAAATTAAAAAATGGATTGATTTTGACACAGTGAAGTTAAAAATAATAAAGTGTCATTAAACGTATAAAGGGCTAGGGTTGCTCTTTGATATATGTGACAAAGTGTCGTTTTATAATAATGTCTTAAATTTACCCATTTAATAAAATTATGCAATTGTCCGAACTGTCAAGAATGGTAGTAGATATTTAACGCTTATTAAATTATTTATTTCAATCAGATTTTGCAGTTTATATTGCAAATAAAACAGACAGAGGTAAAATTTGGCTTGGGACATTACTACTTTGGATATAATTTTATCTGCGAGGTATGTCCTGTTTTAAAAAAAAGTTTATAGAAGTATGTGATAAAAGTAAATATATATACATATAGGGTGGGACAGTAACTCTGTTCAC
>NW_017257466.1:44306-45904 GCF_001594055.1 Mycetomoellerius zeteki | reverse complement strand
CTTTTGAAATAAGATTAAGCGAATTATGTTATTTTATTAATAATTTGCCATCTGATACAATTTGTTTATTGCCTACTTGTAACATGTATGATGAACTAAACGCTGCAATGTTAAGTTTCGGTAAAAAATTAGGGTAATTATACCGAATAGGGGATTCCGCTCGGATGACCTCGACCTTGACATATTGATCAAATTCACATTATATACATTATATTCATTTTCATACACAAAAGTACTATCTAAAAACACTAAGAGTCACTGCTTTAGAAAAGTATAACTGTCTAAAAACACAAAAGTTACTACTCCAAAACAACAAAAGTACTGTCTTAAAACACAAAAAGTCATTTTTGTATTTTTAAAGCAGTGACTTTTTGTGTATTTAGACAGTACTTTTGTGTTTATAAAGCAGTGACTTTTTGTGTTTTTAAAACGGTGATTCTTTGTGTTTTTAAAGCAGTGACTTTTTATGTTTTTAAACCATTTTTTGATGTGGGGAGGCCCTCGCCTCATGTGGAAGTCGTGCGCCCCTTCAGCAGAGGGGAGATGGGGTGGGAGTCGCTTCGCGTAGAAAATCAAAACTCATGTACAACCATAGAGTACAATCATAGAATAGTACTCAATATCGTATATATATAGCAGAAATAGTACATTATTTTTAAAACGTTTTTGTTAATAATTTTTTAACGAAGGATGAGCGACGACTAAAACCTGTTGGAGGTCACTCAGAGTCATGATCTTGACAACATATGTTAAGATTGAGGTCATCAGATTCCCCTATTCAGTAATAATTACCAAAATTATTCATAAATATATATAAATATCTATGAACATACATAAACATGTATAAATATTTATAAATATGTATATTATTTACTTACATGTGTGATGAACTAAACGCTGCAATGTTAAGCCTCAGTAAAAAATTTAATGTAATAAAAATAAGAATGATGATCAAAAATAATTAGAAATAATTTTCACATTCATTGTTCTTGAAAAAATCAAGTTTGAAGAAATGTTAAAAATTGCTAATTACGCGTTCGATATTTTATATTACATAAAATAAATTAAGTAAGTGATAATTATGCAGTATAGGAGACCACCCTCCGATGACCTTGACTTTGATATATGTTGTCAAGGTCATGACCTCGAATAGCCTTGAACAAATTTTAGCTGTCGCTCGTTGTTCGATAAAAAGTTATTAACAAAAAAGTTCTTCAATAAAACCTAACTTTTGGCCATTACTGCGCTCCGATGAGACAAATTCCCTGCTTTAACAGCGTAAAATATTTTCTTATATAATTTTTGTGTCTTTCAAGTATAGAGAATTTGTATTTTTAAAGCAGAGAATTTGTATTTTTAAAAACATAGAATTTGCGTTTCGAATCGATCGTTATAAGAATTTGGGCGACAACGACGTAGTCGTGTTTACAGTTACAATGTTTATTTTTGCGAAATGTTAGATTTAGACTTCTATCCAAAAAAAGAATGGAAAAGGTGTACCTTAAACATAATAAAATATTTCTTGCTTAACAAACACAAATTCTTTGCTTAAAAAAAAATTCTCTGTGCTCTAAAGACACAAAAATTATATAAGAAAA
>NW_017257466.1:43915-44183 GCF_001594055.1 Mycetomoellerius zeteki | reverse complement strand
CAGCCGGTCGGGGTTCGGTGCTCGGGGGTCTAAGAGCATCCTGTACGGACTCCTTCCACTCGTGGGGGGAGACTACACGGGTCCGGTACCCCAAGGGACCCGCGTCCTCTTCGGAGGGCGGGGGTCCTGGGGGGATCGTCCTTTTCGGGACGGTCCCCCAATGTACCGGTAGGAGAAGGTAACTCCGACTTCAAATCCCGGCGACTTGGCGCCATTAGGGGGAGGTCTGCTCCCTTCCCATGCGGGGTGTGGAGGTTCGCCCTCCACG
>NW_017257466.1:41579-42507 GCF_001594055.1 Mycetomoellerius zeteki | reverse complement strand
GGGTGGTGCAGCCGGAGTCGTCTTCTGACTGTCTGCGCCATAGTAACGGAGGGTGATGGGGCCTCGGGGTTGAGCGGCGTTGAGCCGCCCTCCCCCGCGGCCCCCCCACCATCAGGGAGGAAACGCGGCCGACCCGCCGTGAACCCAGCCCACGCGAGGCAGTTCACGGCGGAGAAAATGGAGGAGCGCATGAGGAGGATAGCCGCCAAGAGGCTGAGGGCGGGCGGGGACTTTATTGTGGACCCGTCCAGGGCCTCAGGCTCTCGGCGGAATGAAAGGCGCCTGCGGGATGCGGAGGATCTCGCCGAGCGCCTCGCGGATGAGCCTCGATCGCGTTAGCCGCGACGGCCTACGAGGCGCTCGACACCCTCGTCAAGGATGTCGAGCGCTCCAAGAATATTAAGGGAGACATCGTCGCCGGTCTCTGGAGGGGCCTGACCAGCCTCACCGCCGTATGTGCGGTGTTGGGCGGTCGGGCCCGGTAGCCGGCGGGGAGTCTCCCGGATTCGGGTCATGGGGACCCCGAGCTGCAGGCCCTGAAAAGGCAGGTCCTGCAGCTCCACAGGGAAAAGGCCGCCCTAAAACGGCAGCTTGAGGAGGCCACGCGCGTGAGGGCGAAACCCCGATTGGACCGGGGAGAAGCCGGACGCGCGGCGATGGGCACGGACCCGCCCGGGTATGCGAGCCGAGATGAGAGGGAGGCGTTCTTGCCTCCCTCTACGTGTACGAGGAGGAGGACCGGCGGGAGAGCCGCCGAGACGACGCTTCCCTCGTCCGGAATGGACGTCTCGTCGGGCGAGGAAATGCCGCCCGCGTGGGGACCGCCTCTCCTAGGTAGGTCCAAGCGGTTGGACACGGGAGGAGAGATTGTGGAGAGGGTGGTGGGCCCGGCTCGGGCCGGCCTGAGACCGGCCTGCGACCGGGATCG
>NW_017257466.1:39090-39337 GCF_001594055.1 Mycetomoellerius zeteki | reverse complement strand
CCATTGTCTGATCGAGATGGTCGTGGCGACCTCGCCGGCTTCCGTCCCCAAGAGGGAGGGAGAGCGGGAACGGGCGCGAAGAGAGCGTCCGAGATGGAGAGTCCGCGCCATGGACCCTGACGCCCTCGTGGCCGCGCTTGAGGCGTGGACATGGGGGACGTCGGGGGACGCGCCCCTGGCTGTCGGCGCCCCCGCGGCCGTCGAGGACGGCTCGGGGGGTGCCGCCGACGAAGGGGGCAATGGCGCG
>NW_017257466.1:36669-36975 GCF_001594055.1 Mycetomoellerius zeteki | reverse complement strand
GGCTATAGGGCCCCGCCTGCGGGATTGGATGGAGAGAGGTTGGGGTGGCCTGACCTACAGATTGACACAGGTGCTCACCGGGCACGGGTGCTTCGGTGAGTACCTGTTTCGGATCGGGAGGGAGCGCAGTGCGCACTGCCATCATTGTGACGGCGAGCGGGACACCGCGCAGCACACCCTGGAGGTGTGCCCTGCATGGGAGGCGGAGCGCGATGCCCTGGTCGCCGTCACTGGTAGGGACCTCTCGCTCCCCGGCATTGTCGGCGCGATGTTGGAGAGCCAGAGGAAATGGTGCTCGGTCTCCTC
>NW_017257466.1:28127-36349 GCF_001594055.1 Mycetomoellerius zeteki | reverse complement strand
CCCCCCTCCAATTAGGGAGGTCAGGGCGAGGGAGTGGGTGTCCCTCCCTCGCCCATTAGAGTAGTCGCCCGTACACCAGGGCGGGGACCCGGTGAGAGGAGGGTATGCGTCTCCCACCGGGTCCCAGAGATCGGTTTGGGCCTTCGGCCGAATGGGCCTGGGGGCGTCCCGGAAGAATGCTGCACGCGTACCCGGGGCGCCCCTCCCTAGGCCTGAGGATGGACACCGGCAGGGGTTTTAGTGGGTAGGCTCGTCCTAGTGTGGACGGGAGAGTGCCACATAGCCCCGGGGGCATGGCCGTGCCCCCGGGGTATGCATAACGCATTTCCCCTGCCTTACAAAGAAAAAAAAAAAGGTGTTTTAAGCCTAAGTCGTAAGAAACTGACCAATTGCAGTCGAATTCGAGGAGAATAATCGACTATGATTCGTCCATTTCGTATGGTTTAAGGCTTAAAACTCTATTGTAGATCCAAGGTTACGGAAGGTGGGTGCGACAGCCTAAGAGAGTAAGTGAGAGAGAAGTCTAGATGGCGTTACCGTATGTAATGTCTCAACTTGCGCATGCGCGCTACGATTTTGGCTTCACCAACATCAAAAGTGCCGACAGAGAGTTGCTACTGTATACTATGAAATGGCCTAATACTCAACGCTAATAATATGTTTTTGTTTGTAAGGTACATTTTAAAGATTCCTAATTCGAAGCCCACCGCATTAATGGTTGGATAAAACTTAAACCGAATGCAGTTCCAACGCTTTTCGATATGCCCAACCCTCCGCCACGAATCAACCCACCTAGACGAAAATCACTGTACAAGGTTCCTCTCGACAAAAATTAACCACATTTTTTTAACTATCACTGTCAAGATTAATATTTTTCGCTCCTTTCAGAATCGTGATGAAAACGCAACGCCTGCTCAAGTAGCAATAGTCGGTAGTTTTGACCGATCGGTGCTTCAAGAATTGGTAATTTTTCAAACCGTAATACTATCAGGAGACGCGATAGTGTCTCCGGTCATGTTAAAAAAAAACTACTCCAAGATTAATGAAAATGAAATGAAAGACATTACAAGTCTCTTATCCCCAGTCACCAAAGTGCAGTTTTCGGGGATGTATAACTACTAAAATATAAAAAATTTTGAAACGCACGTAATATATCCTGGAAGGCCGCCTTGCCACTAGTAATTTGAGCTAAAAAAAATTAAAATCGGTCAAGCTGTTCTGGACATATTCCCCCTCCCCCTCTCCACCCCCTCCCCAACTCTCCGTCCCCACCACCCGCTTTTTCGACGTATTTCACTCTCTTTCGTTATATTAATTATTTTAACGTTCTCTCTCACCTTTCACTCACACCTCCACCAACTTTGACCCGTCGCACCTCTCCCCTCTCCTCCTCCTACCCACCCCCACCCCCATCCACACCAACCATCTATTTTCCGTCCTATCTCACTCTCTTTCGTCCTCTCTCACCTTCTTTCGTCTTCTCTCACCCCCGTCTGCTGAAAGTGTCCGATGGTCACTCAGGGTCGTGACCTTGACAATCCAGTCATCAATGCGGTAGGCTTTGAATTGGGAATCTTCAAAATGTACCTTGAAACAAACAAAAAAATATTATTAGCGTTGAGTATTAGGTCATTGTGTGATATGATAAAAAAATTATATCCTTATTTTTTGATACTTACCTCACACAATCGCGAAGAGGTGGTCGGTGTCCACTTATCTCGTCGCATATTGTCAACCCATTTTGTCCCATGTTTACCCTTCGGGAACGAGAAGAGCCTATAGCCTTTGTGAATCCGATTATTGCAATTAACTGCGGCACAGCCAGGCATTTTTTAAATGCGAATACTTATGCTCTTATACGATTTATTTCTGCAACAAGAAAATAACGTCTTGAGGGTTATCTTTCTGAGACATAAATATTTGCAGATAAAAAGAACAAATTTCTATCCTGACACAGAAATTAATTATTTTCGTGTTTGTGTGAATGTCTTTTTTTTTAAATGAAAAAATACATACTTTTTGGATTAAATGCGGCGACTTTTGATCAGCATTGTAACACTCGCTGTAGTAACACTCGCTGTAGTGGCACTGATTTGGCACGAAAATGGCGGATAGGAATACTCCCATCTATATAGTGCCTTATTTTTACTTCTTTTTCAATTATCTTTTTGTGTGCGCGCCTCTTTTCTGTACGCTGTATTCTTTTCACAGAAATATATTATTCTTTCTTTTTCTTTTCATCTCAAGTTCGTCGTGCTCGTGTTTATCCTGCACCCAACAGGTTATGGGCCCAAGGCACGTATAATGTAACCGCGTGCAAACGAAAGTGATTTCTTTTTCTTCTCGTCTCTATTAATGCGAGCCGACTCGCCCGGTCTTTGCTCGCGCCATTGGTCTTTTTTGTCTACAAAATACGACTGCGACCATCTTCAAGAGCGAATCTACGGATCTTAGGAATATCACAAAGTTCAATGGGCAGAACTTTCAACTGTGGAAGTTCCAAATGAGAACAATTTTCGTCGTACATGATCTTCTAAACATAGTTCAAGGCGAAAAAGTCAAATCAGAAGCAGCCAGTAACCTTTGCAACGATTGGATAAAAAGAAATGCAAAAGCCATGCTCATCCTATCATCATCCATGGAATATTCTCAATTGGAATACCTCATTACCTGCTCAACAGCAGCCGAGATGTGGACGAAACTTTCTGCTATCCACGAGCAGAAGAGCGCGACCAATAGGTTATCGCTCACAACAAAATTCCATGAATATCACATGGCAACCGGCGACTCTGTCACACAACATATCGCCAAAATCGAAAACATGGCGAATCAGTTAAGGATATCGACGAAAAGATATCGGATGTCATGATCATGGCAAAAATACTTGGGACCCTCCCTTCGAAGTACAACGCGTTCATCTCGGCCTGGGACAGCGTCAGTGCAGCGGAACAGACACTCCTTTTGCTACGAGAAAGACTGATTCGAGAGGAAGCCTGGATGACATCCACAGATGAAATAAGCAGCGCCCTGGCTGCAACCACCATCTCCACAGAAGGTAAACGAGGCCGCCATCATCGCCGCAACGGTGAAGAACCGCATAAAAAGAAGATCGTGTGCTGTTTCTGTAGTAAAACCGGTCACCTTGCCAAATATTGCTTCGCTAAAAAGAAGGCATTAAAAACGCGAGACAATAATAAAACGAACGGGTCTAAATGCGACGATTCAGCTAATTTCGCCGCGTTCATTGCTTGTCAAGCCACGAATGGCTCGAATACCGAAAATCCCTCTCATACAGCCGATCCGAATCTGGCCGCTTTCCTCAAACTTGACGAAAAACACATTGGGCTTCTCGATAGTGGCGCTTCGAGGCACCTCTGTTGTCGAAGGGAATGGTTTACCGAATTCACGCCGTATAATAACGAACATGTTTGTCTCGGTGACAACACTAATTTAAAAGTGGATGGCCGCGGAAAAATATTCATTTCTCGATTGATAAATAATCAATGGCACGATGGTGAAATCAATTTTATATATTCCGTACTTAGAAAAGAACCTCTTCTCGACTGGCGTATGCATGTCAATCGATTTATCAATCGTCTTAAAGGATAATCACGCGGATTGTACGAGGGGCACTATTTATATTTTGAGCCTAATAATAAAAAAACAGTAATTTGTCATTGAAAATGACTTTATTGTTTTTCAAAATATTCTCCTTTATGATCTATACACTTTTGCATGCGTTCGAACCACTTGTCAAAGCATTTTTTCCATTCCGCTTGAGACACCTCCAAAACATGGTTTTTGAATGCATCAACGGCTTCTTCTGCCGACGAAAATCGTTGTCCACGCAATTTATTCTTGACGTTCGGGAACAAAAAGAAGTCATTTGGTGCCAAATCAGGACTGTACGGCGGATGACCCATTAATTCGATTTTTTGAGTGCTCAAATAGTCGGTTGTTAGACGAGATGTGTGACAACTGGCATTGTCTTGATGAAGAATGATCCGGCGGCGCTTGTTTGTTTTCCTTATTTCACCGAAGACTTCCGGCAAACAAATGGTTGTGTACCATTCAGAATTGACCGTTCTAGGTTCCTCTAAAGACACTGTTGCCACATGATCAGTTTTTTCGAAAAAACAGGCGACCATTTGTTTCGAAGTGCTTCGAGCGCGAACAACTTTTGTTGAATTTGGTTCATCTTGAAACACCCATACAGTCGACTGCTGTTTAGTTTCCGGCTTATACGCATAGATCCATGATTCGTCACCTGTTACAATCTTATACACGTCTTTTGAAGCACCGCCATTGTATTTCTTAAGCATTTGTTTGCACCAATCGACACGAGCATCTTTTTGAGATTTTGTCAGATTATGTGGGATCCAACGAGAACAAACCTTTTTCACGGCTAAATGATCATGCAATATTTTATATATGCTGGTGGAACTAATGCCTAAGGTTGTCTCAATCTCACAGTATGTCACATGACGATCTTGCATTATTAGTTTTTGCACAGCATCAATGTTTTCTGACACAACAACTGATTTTGGACGACCTTCACGACTTTCGTCGGTGAGCGAACGGCGACCACGATTAAATTCGTTATACCAGCGTTTCACAGTGGCAAAGGACGTGGGGCTTTATCGCCAAAAGTGGAAGTAAGTTGATCGATGCACTCCTGTCTTGATAATCCACGTCGAAAGTCGTAATAAATCATTGCACGAAAATTTTCACGAGTTAATTCCATTTTTTCGCTGAGACACAATTTTCAAGTGACTGTAAACAATACAAATCGCGTTCAAATAACAAAACGTTCTGAAGAAGGTTATGATCAAAAATATCAAACTTTCTAGTGGAAACGTCAGATGGCACCTGACAACACTCAGTGTTGCCAAGGCTCAAAATATAAGTAGTGCCCCTCGTAGCACGCGGCGTTAAGCAGGAAAATAATCTAATACGCCTTCTAATTAAACCGAAATCAAAAACATCGGTACTTTACGCGTCCTCAGCACTTCTAGAAACGTGACATAAACGTCTTGGTCACATAAATTGTAACTATCTCATAAAGATGATAACAAGCGGCTCTGCCACCGGAATAAACTTATCAAATAAAAAAAGCTTTTTCTGCGAGGATTGCCCATTGAGTAAGCAAGCGAGACTGCCGTTTTCAACTACGCACAAAAGTGATGTTGCGCCCGGCGAAATCGTTCACGCCAACGTGTGTGGCCCAATGCAAACGCCATCAATCGGCGGAGCAAAATTCTTCTTGCTCCTCAAAGACGAGTGTTCGGGATTTAAAACGGTCTATTTTCTAAAACACAAAAATGATGTATTTGATTATCTAAAGGAATTCCTCAACTTAACAGTGAATCAATTCGGTAAAAATATAAAGATTTTAAGAGACGACAACGGTACGGAATTTATTAATTCAAACGTTTGCAGTTTACTAAAAGAACGAGGCATAAAGTTACTTACATTCGCACCTCACACGCCGGAATAAAACGGACGCGCGGAACGCGAAATGCGAACGATCGTGGACAGTGCGCGTTCTATGCTCTTAGCACAAAATCTATCCAAAAATCTCTGGGGTGAAGCCGTCAATACGGCAGTCCATATATTAAATAGAACTGTATCCACGCACTCAAGCGGCAAAACATCTAGCGGCAAACGATCGAAATCTACTTAAAAAAGAAACCCGATTTATCACATATTAAAATGTTCGGTTGTAACGCATACGCACACGTCCCAAATGTCTTACGTAAAAAATGGGACCTTAAATCACAAAAAAAGCTTTTTGTCGGTTACGAAAAAGATTCCGGAAACTATAGACTACTAGACACGCGAACTAAACGCATTACGATCTCGAGAAACGTCACCTTTCAACGAGAATGAAACCGATGATATAAAACAAAAGAGAATCTGGATTTCCATCGATAGTGACGCGAAAAATCCGACGTACGAACCAAACACTCTCGAAACAACTATAAACGTGTAAAAATGTACATTCCCCCGAATACTACATGACTTATGCAGCCTACGTTGCATCATATGACTCGCCGACCACATATAAAGAGGCCACTAGTTGTAAAGAATCCGCTTTATGGAAAAACGCGATAAAGGAAGAGCTCGAAACTCATGAAAATAATCAAATATGGGAAATCGTCTCGCTCCCTAAAGATCACAAACCAATAGGTCACAAGTGGGTTTTAAAAATCAAAGATTCATCTAGCGAAAATCCAATATGCTACAAGGCTCGCTTGTGTGCTCAGGGCTTCTCGCAGCAAGCTGGCGTAGATTACGGCGAAATCTTTTCTCCCGTCGTTAGATATGAATCAGTGCGCATCTGGTTAGCAATCGCAGTGAAAGAAAATCTAAAATCGATCCAATTCGATGTAAACACTGCTTATCTGAATTCCAATCTTAACGAAGTTACTTACATGCGAGTAATAAGTGGGAAGGTATTGCGTGTCAAAACAAACTCCCTCCACCCCACCCAGGCGTCAAAACAAACTCCCTCTTCCCCCCGCCGAGCTATCAAAACGAATCCTTTCCACGCCTCCCAGACGTCATGGGCGTGGCCTAGACCGGTCCGTCTGGAACAATGAGGGGTTCTGATTGGTCGGTGGATGAAGGATGGATGTAATAGGGTAATTAAATGGTGCGTTCTGATTGGTTCGCTCTATAGTTGCCAAAGATTGGATTGGCTCGCTATACCTTCTCACGCTACGAATGGTGAGGGAGAGATCGCGTTGAGAGAGAGAGAGAGAGAGAGAGTGAGAGTGAAAATGGAGAATGGGAAGCCTAGGAAAATAGATCACGAGACATTTTTTTTTACCAGGAGGGAGAGGGAGAAAGGTACGGACATGAATATCACGCAGTTCTTTATTCTGTAGGTCATTTTTTTGCTGCCGTAGCTCTTTGTCTGCGCCGTAACGACGTTTATTATTTATAGGATCTTTTACGAAAATTTTCGAGTCTAGGAGTCTCTTTTGCTTGGAGGAAAGGGGAGGTAAAACAGGAACGAACATGATCACCTGACGTGACGGCTTCGATGTGATGATTCGGATATTATTATACGTTAAACAAAAAATTCTTTTATATTTTTTCGTGTATTTAATCTACATTATCTAAACCATAAATGGGGACGAGGTTAAGAGTAAGGAACAGACGAAATTTACAAGACAAAAATTTTATTTTATAAAAAGTTTATTTAAAAAAAAAAAGGTATTACATGATATAGTTATTTTACTTTTTTTGAAAGAGTACACGATTGAACATGACGGCATACAGTATGAGAATTTATGAATTTATGTTTACAATGAAGAAGAAATTTATGAAATAACTGATCAATCGGTCGTTGTGTTTACAATCAGTGGTAAACAGACTAAGAAACTGGCTAAGATTATAACCATTACACATAAAGTATAGAAATACACAACAGTATTGCCCACAAGTTTGAGAAAAAGTTCCTTGTAGCGTCGTCGTGTTCCAGCGATACGTGGTGGAGTTTCAGCTAAGGCGTAAGAGGAACTCGAGTCCAAGGGCGGCAATCCGTAGCTATCGAAATACGTTCCTGTACCGTGTTCGTCGATGTAGAAGGCGACCCAGTGCTGTCCAGGTCGATCATGATCGTCTGTGTTAGCGACAATGGCAGTCGACCTCGTCCACACCCTCGGCAGTCGGCAGGATAGACCTCTGCATGTCTAACACTAAGATGATGTAATGCGTTTAAAACTTCCAACGAATTCATTTCTCGTCGACGGAAAGCGTGAGAGGAAATATTTGCGTAAATTCAGAATTTACCTCTTTTGACAGTGCGTACGGTATAGAGTTCTCAAAACTTGACGTTTGCGAAAGGCTAGTGTTAGCTTTATCTCTATCAAGCGTCGGGTCGAATTCTGGAAGATCTTTTTCTCCTTGTCTGTCGCTTGTTCGTCCTCGCTTTGACTCGTCTTTTCTGTCACGATATTTTTCCTCCACGTTTCAATTTTGTGAATTATATCGTGTTTCTGATTTTTAAATTAAAATGAAAAATTCCCGCTGTTTGTCTTTTCGCACTCGACGTCGTTATCGCTCCAATTTTCTGAGGGAAGGCTATCGTGTAGCTCGAATTGCTGCTATTTCGTATAGTTAGCCAAAGTTTCAATTTGTACCCCCCCGTGGGATGCCACCTTGTCGTGGTGGGGGGGCTCCCCCGTGCGTCGCTCCTGCGGCCGGGGCCGCCG
>NW_017257466.1:18243-27725 GCF_001594055.1 Mycetomoellerius zeteki | reverse complement strand
GGGCGGCCACACGCCATGGGAGGGGGGGTCCTCAGGGAGAAATCCCATTGCACGAGGACCCGATTGCTAGGGTGCCGGCCAGGCCGGTCAAGGCCATTGCACGGCGCGGTGTCCCTAGCGGGGGTGTGGGTCTGCCCACTCGGGGCAGGTCCGTAGGGAAGAGGACGAGGCAACTCGTCTCTCTTCTGGAGGAGGGGCCGCACGACCGCTCGGACATACTCCGAGGCAGGGCGTGCGGTCTCGGCCCCCCCGCGGCCGCTCGGACGTATTCCGAGGCAGGGCGTGGGGGGGCGGAGATAGGGAAGGAAAACCCTTAAAACCCGGAAGGAAAATCGTACACCCGGCGTGTGGGCCGCTTGTTAAATAGCTCACAAACTATGACGACTCAATTTATGGATAGGAAAAGAAACAAGGTTACGTTAGCAGTTGGACTCGGAACCGACAGCTACCGGCGCGGGGGTGGTGGCAACCTAGCTACCCCCGTGTCGGACCTCGTCGTGGGAAACTGCGGCGTGGTATCGCGCGATAGGCGCTCCACGGTGTGCCCCGCAGGCACTGTGGAGATCAAGAATGTACCTGCGAAGAAGGAAGAACGCGAATTCGCCGAGGAGGGCGTATCGCGCGAGAGCATTGAGGAGGAGATCCTCAATAGGAAGGAGAAGATCCTGCGCAACGACGAGGAGGAAGACTCGTCGTCGTCACAGAAGACTCTAATGTCTGGATTAGAATCGATGGACGAGTACTTCGAATCTACGCTTACCGCCAGCGGATTTGAGGTAGACTCCGAGGTGGGCCTAGGTCTGCTTCCAATGGAGGAAGATTCGTGTTTATTCTCGGACGACGCGAAAAAGAAAGAAGATATTATTCGCTTGAAAGGAGGAGGAGTGGACTCCACCTCCTCTCCCTCACCTGATCGTGGTAAGGCCCCTAGTAGCGAGAGAAAAACCGGGAAGAGGCGCAAACCGGGACCTAAGCTCATCAAGGTTTTGACTAAAGCCTCGTCGGGGTCCACCGAGGAACCCCCGATTAAGAAGGTGCAACCCCACTCGCGAGAGGGGAGGAATAACGAAGATACTTCCGCGGACGATGATGGCTCAATAGCCTCGAGAGAATCACTGGGCCTATCGAGCAGAGTCCGAATGACGGTTCAGGCCAGCGCTGGAACTAGTAAAGAAACGGAGGTCGGTGCGGAGCCCCCCATAGAAGTCCTGTCAACAGACGACGAAACTAAGGGGAAAAGAAGGCGAGGAAGGCCTCCCAACACCACCAGGGATTACGTAGGTAGAGTCGCGGCCCTACGAGCCATGAACGAAGAGAGAGACAAGGCGATGCAGCTAAAGAGAGAGGAGCGAGTTATGGGGCTCTCTGGCGTCGAAATACTAAAGATGGGCAGGATCAATCTCGATAAATGCATCGAAGAAATGAAAGATCAGCCAGATATAGAGATCTCTCGGCGTATCAAGGAGAGTCAGGAGGAGATTTTGAGAATTGCCAGAACATCATCTAACCTGAAGGGCACTTACCAAAAGGCCCTAAGAATCGCAGCTGCAGCGACTCTCAGCGGACTCCAAGTGATGAGCAACAGAGTGGAGAGGCTCAGGAAGGATGCTATCACGGAGGAGATAAGCTCTCTGAGGCAGGAGATAGTTAACCTGAAGAATCGTCTAGACGAGGAACTTCAGGAAGAGAGGAAGAAGACCCAAAATGCAAACGAGAGGGCAGACCGTCTGCAGCGAGAGCTGCAAGCCCTTCAGAGTAGGGAGAGAGAGCAGAAGGACGCTGGCCGACTCAGTCCCTGTGAGATGGAGGGAACTCCGAGAACCGGCACTCGGAGGAAGGTGCAGTGTACAAAGGATGACAAGGCTACTAGCGACGCGGACCGTATGGAAATTGATCCCATCACCGACAACAAGGTTATCCTGCCGCCACCGAAGGATTGGCCTCCCGCCATTAGGCCCGCAATTAAAGGGAAGGTCCGAATCCTAGAAGACAGGCTCCTTGGCGAGAAGGAAAAGGTCACACTGGTCAGGAGACAGAGCTCAAGAAGGAAGGAAATAGTACGAGCCAGGGAAGATGAAAGAGGTACGGGGAGTAGCCCAGCTGCTGGCCCCAGCTCGGTGGAAATAAACGAGGTAGAGTCTTGCGCTCCCAGTGCTCTTCAGGATATGATCAGGAAAATAATCATCCAGGAGATGGAGAGAATAACGGGGACTTCCTCACCAAGCTCTGTGGAAGATCGCTCCAAGGGAAAAGGGACAGGGACCCACTCCCAAGACGCTGGTAGTGCCCACGAGATTCGTCCCAAAAGAACTAAAGGAAAGGCCAGGTGTGACAATCATGAGAGAATCACGCAGGACATACCAGAAAGCCAGGCTCGACATCAAGACTTGAAACCGAATCAACAAGAAACCTGGGCCAAAGTGGTGGGAAGAAGAAATAGGAAGGCAAGTAATGCACCGAAGGCAAAGCTGGGTGCACAGGGTTCGGAACAGGGACGCACCGTAATCCCTGGTAACTTACGAAGAGTCGGCGGATCCAGGAGGCCCCCTCGGACCTCTGCTATACAGATTAGCAGCATTGGTCAAGTGTCATATGCGGAGATTATGACACTTGCGAAGGCTAAGATCGATATCAAGGAGCTGGGCATTCAAAACATCCGCCCAAGGAGGGCCCGTTCGGGAGCCTTTCTGTTAGAAATCTCTGGGGGCTCCGAGGGACAAAGGAGGGCTGACACTCTTGCTGAAAAGCTGAGGGCAGTGTTCTCCAATAATGAGGACATTAAGATAACAAGACCGGAGAAGATGGGAGAAATCCGGATTAGGGATTTGGAATACTCCATCTCCAAGGAGGATATCGCCAAGAGTGTTGCAGAGATTGAAGGATGTGACCCACTCAACGTGAGGGTTGGCCCGATAACGCGAGGCCCGAACGGCCTAGGTATGGCTTGGGTGAAGTGTCCTCTGGCTGCGGCCAATAAGACCACCAAGTCCTCTAGACTTCTGATCGGCTGGACGACAGTCAGGGTGGAGCTGCTGCCAGCGCGATCACTTCAATGTTTCAAGTGTCTTGAAACGGGACACGTAATGGCGGAATGCCGCAGTGATGTCGATCGAAGAGGGCGCTGCTATAGATGCAGTGAGATAGGCCATAACGCTAGCTCCTGCGTCAATAAAGCGCACTGCGGCTTATGCGCTGACAAAGGAGTCCCGGCTGACCATAGGCTAGGAGGCAAAGCCTGTAATCCTCCTAGAGCTATTGGCAAGAAGAAGGTGATGCAAATGTCTAACCGAAAGGAGACTGGAACTAGGCCGAAAGACAAAAGAGAGGGTCCGGAATTGATGGAGGTGGACGAAGAGCCATCACGAAGCCGGCAGGTCTCTCCAATCCTAGAGGAGATGGACCTGGTGATGCCTGACGATCCTCCGTTGCCGCGGAGAGAGTCTCGGATGACCGCCGCTCTCGTGCGGCCCGTGGAGACCCCGAAGAAGGGAGACTCGGGAATCTCCCCCGTCGAAAGTGAATCAGTCTCCCCTAGTCTAGGAGAGAGTAGGAAGGTGGAAGATCCGATCAGCGATGCCTAATAGAATTCTGCAGGCTAATATAAATCACTCCCGCCATGGGCACAGCATGCTGCTGCAGACTATGGCGGAGGGTGACTACGCGATCGCCATCGTGTCGGAGCCGTATTGCGTTCCTGTAGATAATAGCCTCTGGACTACGAATTCAGAAAGGACAGTGGCGATCACCTGGCGTGGGAACGACAACCCGCTACCCACCGTTCCTATTGGCGAGGGGGAACACTTCGTGTCCGTCAGATGGGGCGAGACAGTGATTCTAGGGATGTACTTGTCCCCCAGTCTGTATGTAGCGCAGTTCGAGCGAGCCCTCGCGGAGGCCGAACAATTTATAAGAAGATTCGAAGGCCGACCGATAATTCTTGCCGGCGACTTTAACGCGAAATCCCTTGTGTGGGGAGAGAGGAATACGAACGCCAAGGGCAAGATATTGTCAGATTGGGCGATGGAGGTAGGCCTGTGTTGTCTCAACTCTGGTTCCACCAGTACCTGTGTGAGACCGCAGGGCGAGTCAATAGTCGACATCACGTTCGCCTGCCCTGTGGCTGCCGCTCGCATCACGGAGTGGAAGGTGTTGGAGACTGAAACCTGTTCCGACCATCTCTACATTGGAATGGTGATGGGAGACACGACAGCTCAGGCTAAAAAGAGGGAGCGTCCTCGCCTGCCAAGATGGGCGATCAGCTCGCTTCAGATAGACGCCTTTAAAGCCTCTATGGCTGTTGAGACGTGGTCCCAGCAGGCGTTTGCGGACGATCTGGAACCCGATGCGGAAGCCACTTATATTCAGAATATCTTGACACGAGCGTGTGACGCCTCGATGAGGAGGAGCAGGCAACACGCGAGAAGAGCGATGCCCTGGTGGTCGCAAGAGCTCGCTCGACTCAGAGCGGAGGTGGTGACCGCTCGCCGCAGGTTAAAGAGGACGCGTCGGCGCGCCTCTCAAGACCCGGAGGAGCTAGCGGCTCTAATCGATGAACTCCGCGAGGCAAGGAGCAACCTGGGTCGCGAAATATCTAGATCAAAAAGGAAAGCGTGGGAGGAATTTGTGAAATCGCTCAACAAGAACCCATGGGGCAAACCCTATAAAACGGTTCTTGGACGTCTCCGAAGGCAGGCGACGCCTATTACGGAAGAGCTCGAGGATGGGATCCGCGACGAGGTACTCGCGGGCCTGTTTCCCGCTCCAGCCGACGGGTCCGGTTCCGAGGGATGGAGTGAACCCCCTCTTCCTTTGCAAGGAGTGGGTGCGTGGACCGAGGATTGGGACGTGTCACCGGAAGAGCTTTGGCGAGCGACTAAGCGTATGTCAGAGAAGAATTCGGCACCTGGACCCAGCGGGGTCCCATCGAAAGCTTGGACTTTGGCTATGCAGGAAATAGGTCCTAAACTGCGTCGACTCTTCTCGAAATGCCTTAAGACGGGGGTCTTTCCAGCAGCTTGGAAAAGGGCGAAACTAGTTCTCATTAGGAAGCCCAACAAATCGCCGAACACGGCGGCGGGTTACAGGCCGATCTGCCTGATAGATGACGAGGCCAAACTGCTGGAGAGAATTGTGGCGGACAGGATTACAAACCACTTAGAGAGAGGAGGCTGCGGTCTGCACGCCAAACAGTTTGGATTTAGGCGCGGTCGAGGCACCATCGATGCTATCCGCTCGGTCAGGCAATCCATGGAGAACGCTTTTGACCAGGGTCGCGTGGTCCTGGCCACCTCAATAGATATCAAGAATGCGTTTAATTCGATACCATGGGAGACCATAGGTGCGGCGCTAAAGAAGCACTGGACACCGTTATACCTGAGGAGGATGGTGCGGGCATACCTAAGCGAGAGGAAAATCACCTACCCGGTGGAGAGCGGGGTGATGGAGTCGAGGGCGGTCGAGCGGGGAGTTCCGCAGGGGTCGGTCCTTGGACCTCTTCTGTGGAACATAGGCTTCGACATGGTGATCCGCGAAGCAGACATTCCCGAGGGCTGCTCCATAACTTGTTATGCCGATGACACGCTGGTGCTAGCTACCGGTGACAACTGGGAGGAAGCTGCGACAATGGCTGACCACGCTGTTCAGGCTGTGGTGGATAAAGTGCTGGAGATTGGGCTAGAAGTGGCGGCTAATAAGACCGCAGTCGCGGCCTTTTACAGGCGTGGCTCGCCGCCTCCGGCAAGTACCACGATTAAAGTAATGGGCGAAAGGGTTCGCGTGGGGAACCAGCTACCCTACCTAGGGTTGACTCTAGACAGCAGGTGGACCTTCGAGGCTCATTTTGTTAACCTCGCTCCAAGGGTCCAGAGGGCAGCCATGGCCCTTTCCGGCCTATTGCCCAACGTGGGGGGACCGAATGACTTTGTCAGGCGGCTCTACCACCATGTCACGAGAGCCATGATGCTCTACGGGGCCCCGGTATGGACGATTGCGATCCAGAGAAATAGGAGGGCTCTCAGTATTCTCAGAGCAACCCAGAGGCGACTGGCTGGTAGAGCTATAAAGGCATATAAAACGGTGTCGCACGCCACGTGCACCCTCCTAGCTGGTGTTCCGCCGTTCGAGTTGGTGGCCACTATGATGGCTGACGTGTACGACATGACCCGCGAGGCCAGGAGTATTCATGGCTATATACCTAAGGAAGCGGACGAACAGATAAGAAGAGTCGCCAACAAGGCTCTCCTAAACAAATGGGAGAGATGGCTCCCGCGACGCGATGGCGGAATAGTGGAGGAGCTCCGACCGCTCCTCGGAAGGTGGATGGAAAATAAGGTGGGCCTGACGTTCCACGCCACCTCGGCTGTTTCGGCCGTTACCTCTTTCAAATAGGGAAGGAGACATCGGAGAGGTGTTGGCACTGCCAGGCCAGCAGGGACACCGCCACACACACTCTGATGCATTGCCCGGCTTGGGCTGAGGAAAGAGAACGCCTCATGACAGAGACAGGTCCAGTCATGTCGTGGCGTGCAATAACTCGAGCCCTGATAAAAAAGGGACCTGGCAGGAGGGGATTCATCGAGTTCTCTGAGAAGGTCATGCGGGCAAAAGAAACGGCCGAGAGAGCCCGAGAAGGCGCCCGCAGAGGAGTCGGAACCTCTCGCTCCGCGGGAGACAGCGCGGAGGCTTAATGGCACCCCCGCTGCTGTAACTACAGGCAAGGAGTTGCGGTCAAAGCGACGAACGCGGGGTCAGGCCGGATGTACTGCAGCATCGAAGTTCCCGGCCTGATCTCCAATGCGTCAGGACGGCCATTCGCTGGGGTTTTAGTGGGTAGTCTCCGTTAGATAGGAGGAGTCCCACATAACCCGGTTACGACCGGGTATGCGTAAATGCATTTCCCCAGCGTTACAAAAAAAAAAAAAAAAAAAAAAAAGTTTCAATTTGTAAGAGTTGCGTAAGGCGCAATGTGATTCAACGTTGGTTCGAAATCCGTGATGCGTGCAACGTTGTCCACTACCTTCGAAATCTGCTAGATTTTTGAAGGCCGGAGAAATTCCTTCCAGATTATATACGTTTTTGGAGAGTAGATTACTCAGATAACGTGTCTTCTCTTGTCCTCTACTATAAATGTAACGTGCGTGTCGTGTAATTTCACGCAGATGTATACTAAAGTATTCAGGATTGACGTCTCCGTCGAACCATTCGATTCCGTGATAATTTCGTGTAAGCCAGTTTTCGTGTAAGTTGTTTTCTCGTCTTACTCTTTCAGATAAATCGTCAAATGGATAAGGTGATATCATAATCCAGTGTCCGGTGATCGTCGCATTAATCGTAAGAACTGCGACTTCTTTTGGAATAAAGTTTGGTAAAAGTTCCGATTAGGGGACCCTCCCCCAATGACCTTGACCTTGACATATATTGTCAAGGTCATAACCCTGAGTAACCTCCAACAGGTTTTGGCCATCGTTCGTCCTTCGTTAAAAAGTTATTAAGAGTTAAAGTTAGTAATTCTTTAACTGCTTTACATAGCTTAGATAACTCTGACCTTCGACTCTCACCTCTCCTCCCCTCTGCAAAGGGGCGCCCAACTCTCATCTTCGAGTCTCATCCCTCCTCACCCCCTGCAAAGGGGTGCTCGACTCTCACCTTCGACTCTCATCCCCTGCAGAGGGGCGCGCGAATCTTACCTTCGACTCTCACCCTCCCTCCCCCCTGCAAAGGGGCGCACGACTCTCACCATCGAATCTCACCTCCCTCCCCTCTGCAAAGGGGCGCACGAATCTCAACCCCCCTCCCCCTTGGGCTGCGTTCCAAAACTTTACTCTGAGTAAGAGAGTTAACTCATGGTCCGAAACGCGGCGTAACGTACTATATGGGCGGAGCTTGTTCGTTCCAAAACTCGTAGTAAACGTACACAGAGTCAACTCTCCCAACCTTGCTTCTGAGGTGGGTTGGAGAGTTAACTCCTAAGAGTAAACTCCTGAAAACGCGCCATTTTAGAAGAAGTATAAATTGGTATGTATTATAAAATTATTCGGAATGGATTTCGATTGGAATTATTCCGTTTTTTTCTACAAAAGAAGTTTAAAAAATAATTACAATTCCAATCAGCATTTGGAAGATCCATATGGATCTTCGAAATAAATACGGATTCGGAATTGTTACGGTTATTACTTATATAAACGATTCTGTCAGAGAGTTACAACATCTTTATGCTTAAGCCCAAAATCCTATACAGATCAAAATAGACTATTAAACATAGTTATTAAAATATGAACCCAATGATCTATTAACCTCTGCTATCTGATAGAATGTCTGTATCAGATCGCAGTATCAGTGTTGTATCAGATTATAGAGGTTATAGATCATTGGATAATATTTTAATAATCATGTTTAATGGCTCTATTTTGATCCGTATAGGATTTTGGATCCGTGTGAACACAAAGATGTTACTCTCTGACAAAATCGTTTATATAAGTCATAACCGTAAATCAACACAAAAAGATAGTTTGCGTCAACTTATACTACGAATTACGTTTATGACTCTATTAAAAATCATAACGACAATCTTTTTATCTTTGTACTTAGATCCTTTGTATCACGTACCCACTCGATTTTTTTTTAAGAAACAACAAGAAACGGCAATCCTATTATTTCTTTTACTATTACAAGTAAATTTAGAATGGATGTAAATAATTTAATTAAAGGACTGCACATCTTAGTGACAAAACAAACTGGATCTCCGGTCAAAGATAATCATTCTTTTTGGATAATGGATAAGAGAGGTAAGATATTAATTTTAGATATTTACGATTAATAGATTACAATTAATTTATATATTCACGATATGATTGAAGTAAAGTATTATGTTAATGTATTATGTATTGATTTCTTTGAAATATTATATAAATATTATAAATGTATATTTGTATATTTGCAATATATTTTTGTATAATAAATGAACTTAACTAAGACTCCTTATAAATCAGACAACAAGGTAAGAACAAGGGCAGGATTCGAGCATAGGAGTCGAGCGCGGGAGACGTTGCGCAAATAGCACGACTATCGTAGCGTAAAACTTCTTTATTTTTCAAAGCGCTTACATGTTTCGGCTCATTTTTGAGCCTTCTTCAGAGACAACTAATAAACTCACATATATAGAATATAACAATTATTAACTAGTCATGGTGATCTTCCTCACCTCGAGAGTATAAATGCCAGAATTAAATCCAGATAAGAATGCAATAAAGAAAAAAAAAAAGGAAAGAAATTTATTTCGAAAATCTCGAAATAAAGAAATTGTAAAACTAATGTATGGGAGAGGGGGTATAGGATGGATACCGCAATCGACAAACAACGTTCTTGTAATTTTAGAAAGTATTTAATGGCGATACGAAACGGCACCTTCCATGGTTCGTTGTCTAGTACAATCTGTCTCCTCGTTAACTTCCGCTCGCAGAGCTCGCGCCAAAAACGTACGCGGG
>NW_017257466.1:14109-16578 GCF_001594055.1 Mycetomoellerius zeteki | reverse complement strand
TAGGCTCTCGGAAGTATTCCGTCATTACCTAACAAACTTCTATATATGGATTCCGATATGTACTGTGACGTTGCAGTTTCGCTGCGGCGTCGCAGCGCCCCTTGCCATCACAGACCTCGGATTCGCGCCGGACCCGAGCCGGGACGCGCGAGCGAAATCTCCAGGGAGCCGTAAATTAGCGTTAAGATACTTTTTTCTAATCCCCGGCGAATTTATTTCATGTATAACCCTAACGAAAACCTCGCCGAGCGAAGAGACTACCGGAGGGAAGATCACCATGGAAGAATCTCGCGGGCCGGAGAACGGCGGAGAGGAGCTGGCGAACGCTTCCTGCCAATGGAAGGAAACAGCGGCCACCCCCGCAAGCGGATTTAGCGGCGCCCGAGCCCCAGGATGGTGCGAGGGACATGCGACGAGCGGGGAAGGATCCCGAGGATCCCAGCCGGCCCAATCACGTCTGGCGAGTCGCGGGAGCTGACGTGGGAGCGGAGCGCCCGGCCGCGACATCGGCGCGGCCGACCGGAACGAATAGCAAAGGAGGCCCTCCCGTGAAGATTTTTCGGGGCCGCAAGGCGCCCCGTAGCGAGTCGCCGCGCACGTCCTTGCGCGCGAAGGACCGCTGGGCCGCTAATTAGTCGCGGCAACGCGCGAAGCGGCGGCGCAACCCCGTAAGGGGGGAGCTCGCGGATTGATCGCGCATCGATCGCGATCCTACTCGTCCTCTTCCGCTCCGAGCTACCGACTAAGCGAGACGTCCCGGCCCGGCGAGAGTTTCGAGGACGAGCGAGAGGCCCCGAGTCAGAGGATCGTCGCGGGTGTGAGGTTGCCCCTTGGGCGGATACCGGGTTCTTGTGAAGTCGCATGCAACGGGGCAGAGGGTCGCCCTCGCGTTCTGTCGTTGGCACGCAAATTTAGTGTTAGTGCGGTGGCCGCCATAAGCGGCGCCGTCTTGGTGTTACGGGTACGGCGTAGCCGGCGCCAAGCGTGAGAGGCTCTCGGGCCCGCGTGCACGGGGCTATCGGGGATAGCGTCGAGTCGCGAGGACGGGCCTCCTGGAGTTCGCGGTCTTGGCGAGGCTGAAGAGCCATCGCGTGGGATATCGCGGGCGCGAGCTCGGCGGTCGCGGGTATTTTCCGCGTGTGTATTACCGGTGAGTGGGTGTGCGTGGACGAGCGCGTGCGCGTGGGTTGCGTTACCGTCGCTCTGTGGCCGTCCTTGAGGTGGTGAGCTAGAGCGTCTCGTCGGGGCGCGGGTACGCCGTTCGAGAGGAGGGCTGGTTCATAGAGCGTACCGCCGAGCTTCGCGGCGGAATCTTCGACTCAGCGGCGTGCATGAGCGTGCATGTTGATTTGCGAGGTCCCGGCGCCGAGTCGGTCTGTTGAAATTGCTTGCTAAGTTAACCGCGTGCTATCTCTCTCTCTCCGCGGCTATCGTGCCTGCCTGACCGCATGGATTATCGGTTAAATAGCGCCGCTTTCGTTTGGCCGCATAAGAGCTACCGCTGTCTGTCTGTCGGTTGTCTTTCTTTTCTTGTTTTTTTTTGTTTGCGATCTCTACGTTTTCGGTTATTGTGCTGTTTTTCGCTTCTGCCTATTAAACGCACTTATTATTTACTTCGTAAAGATAATTGTGTTCACGCCCTGCCCTCGAAGGTCCCGTTCCTACTCCTGTTACCCGGCCCTTACCCGTACCACCCCCCTCTGCCGTTAGGTAGAGCTAGTCAGTCGTTAGGTAGAGCTAGCCAGCCCTCACGCGAGCGAGAAACCGCTCTCGGTTTTTGTGGATCCTTGGTGTTACCGGAGTCTCGCGGTTTCCGCGGGGTTTGCGTTCCCGTTCGCGGGATCGACGTTGCTTGGAAGCACGTCTGGCGCCCAACTTTGTCGCGGCTCTCGATTCTCGCTCGATCGCGTGAGGTGTCCTCCCGCACGAGGGCCATCGCCGGCCCTCCGATCCGATTGATCCGCCGTTCCCCGGGGCGCGCTCCCGCGCGCGCACCAGATCGACGCCGGGGAAAGGGGTGACAGTACTTTTTTCCTTCCAGCAAACTAATAAGGTGCGCAATATTGTATCAAGGACCATTGGCGTTTTATCTCTAAAGATTGCTGTTTGTCGGAGGAGGAATTTATTAAAGCAGTGCAGTTTGTCTTAGATTCTACTTTCTTTGTGTTCGATAGTGTTATATATAAGCAGAATTATGATACACCCATGGGTTCACCGTTGTCGCCGGTTATTGCGTATTTAGTTATGCGAAATTTGGAGAGTAGAGCCTTGTCTACGATTCGATTTCCGTTGCCTTTTTACTATAGGTATGTGCATGATATAATTATGGCGGCCCCAGATTCTTTGGTTAATTACATCCTGGATATTTTTAATTCACAGCATCCACGGCTTCAGTTTACTATAGAGGTGGGGGATGATAGATTGAATTTTCTGGATGTTACAGTGATTAGGGATAATGAGGCGATAGAG
>NW_017257466.1:12654-13100 GCF_001594055.1 Mycetomoellerius zeteki | reverse complement strand
TTTTTTTTTTTTTTTTCAAATAAGATTTACTTATGCAAAATCTTCTTCATGAAGATCGTCTTATTTTGCGACTATGAATTATACCATTTCAAGATGGTCTTGATTGAATAAGACGATTTTGACCAAGACGACCTTAAGGGGGGAGGGTCATGTAAAATCGAATTTTTTGACACTTTTTTTTTATTACTTATAAAATTCATTTCTGAAGAATGTATTTTTGATGTTATAAACCCAAATTGGCATTAAACTTTCGCCAATACGTACGACACTAATCGCGTGAATAGACAGAACCATAGAAGCCACAGCAGATCAAAAGAGGCCAGGACAGCTCGAAAACAGGAATTAACGGCTCAAATGGACGATTTCGCAGAGGAGGAAAGCATATTAGATTGGCATTGCAGATTAAACTTATATAGCGGTATGTCTACTTAATCATTAATTGAATA
>NW_017257466.1:11237-11517 GCF_001594055.1 Mycetomoellerius zeteki | reverse complement strand
GAACCGCGCCCGGAGGCGGCCGGAGGGACCGCGATAGAATTTTCCACACCTTGTGACGTCATCCTCCCCGTGACGTCATCCCCCTCCCTGTGACGTCAACCCCTTCACCCTGTGACGTCACCCAGACTGACGTCATCCCCTCCTCCTCCCCCGTGACGTCAGCCCCCTCGCCTAGTGATGTCAACCCCTTCCCTCTCCGCGGACCCCCCGCGCCGCGAGGACACCCCCTGCCCCTCATCCCCCCCCTCGGAGGACCTAGGTTAGAATCGAGATTAGAATT
>NW_017257466.1:0-10701 GCF_001594055.1 Mycetomoellerius zeteki | reverse complement strand
TCATTTAGCCGTGAAAAAGGTTCGTTCTCGTTGAATCCCACATAATCTGACAAAATCTCAAAAAGATGCTCGTATCAGTTGGTGCAAACAAGTGATTCGAACGCATGCAAAAGTGTACAGATCATAAAGGAGAATATTTTGAAAAACAATAAAGTCATTTTCAATGACAAATTACTGTTTTTTTATTATTAGGCTCAAAATATAAATAGTGCCCCTCGTACATATATCATTAGATTTAGTAAATTTTGTGATATAATGATTTTCATGTAATAATTTTTGAAGGGGAATAAAGCCATTATAACTTGGGTTGGAATGTATCATATACAAAGAATTTCATCAACTCGTTTAATCCTAATCGATAATTAACTGTCAACCGTAAGTGGTCAATTCTGCTAAACAACAAACGCAATTAGTCATCAATTCCACGGCCGATTAAATAATTGACGATTAAGTAATTGGTGAAACCGGTGCAAATGGTGGTCCTACACGAGAAGCACGCACGCTTAGCGCTTTTTTTACCTTTTTTTTTAAAAAGGTAAATTTATATACGATTAAAGTTACTATTACTTTCTTTTTGGAAAATAAGAGTATAGTAAAATTTAACTTGATAGAATAGTAGTTTTTTTCAATACTTATCATTTAGGTTTTATCATATAAATAGCTTTTTTCGATGATTAGAGTTAACTAAATAATAATATATTCTTACAGCAGAGAATGTCTTTTACAGCAGAGAATTTGTGTAATGCAGCAGAAAATATTTATTTATTCTAGCCTCACTTACGTGTATCATACGCGTTCTTCTGTTCCATCGATGTGACAGATTTTCTAACATGAATAGTTTAACTGTTAATATTAAATGCCACATTTGCCTCTTGCTATCTGGAATCAAATATAACCTCATCGTATCGCTTGTCAGAGATGGCGAACACTTAGACACCCACATCCTCCAAAACAAACACCTAGACATTCGTATTACCGAAACGCATGTAATTTTTATATAATAGAGTCATTCGGGGTAAACGCGCGCATTGAGTAAGTGTGCGAATTGTCTATATCTCAACGGCAGGGGAAGATGGAAGTTAGTTACTGTCAGCCGAGTAGTGACGCTTGCATACCAGTTAAAATTAAACAGTAGCTGGAACTCTATGCACAGTAATCAAATAAATATACGCATAATTATAAAACAGCACGTAACATCGATAGATTTTTGACTGCTGGAAAAGTGTGTTACGTCAAATTAAGGAAGAAAAGATAGGTATGTACATGTTTTATACATAGTATAACAACGTAAGTTTATATTGCGTAACAATATTTAAGGTTGTATTGGCTATTATTAGTACTAAGATTTAGTTTTTAAAAACATTTTTTTGTAAATGTACGTGGACAAGGGTACGCATGCGTATGCTTAGCTGTGTCTCTTGCCTGTGTCTCTGTGTCTCTCTGGCTTATTGAAAATTTATTATTTTAATTTAAGTAAAAATGTTTAAGCTAGTAAGCAATAATTTTTTATTTTAATTTTGAATAAATGTGATATACATTTAATTGTTGATTTAAATGTGGTATACATTTGGTAAATATCTCTACCAAAATCTCTATGTGTGGAAAAACTGTAACGTATATTATATTAAAGTTAATGCTTAAAAATGGCTTAAAAAATGTTGATTGCGCACTTACCCCAAGTGCGTTTATTTACCCCGCAGTAATGCGCATGTTTACCCGCAATACGGGTCAAGTGGGCGCATTCGTCTCTTCGGGATAATTTTTAATCTTGTGAAAATATGAGAACAATTGGGTATAAATTGTCATTTTTTTAAAGAAGTATAATAAATAAGCTACACAAAGATTCATATTTTTTTCATTAAAGACTGCACATTTTTAATTAATCAAACATCAAACAAAAAGTGCGCGCGTTTACCCCGAATGACTCTAATTACTTTTTTCTGTTACTCTTTCGAAAATTTTTTTCTAGGATTAAAGAATACGCATTAATATTTGTTTGCAAATTAGAGTCTTAATGCTGAGAACGATAAAAATTTTCAAGATTAAGATCTTCTTTGTTATTTCTTAGTTCAATATAATGTTCCAGAGTTGTTACGTCATAAAAACATTTGCTTCATATAAAAGCAGTGCAATCTATATTTATGAAATAATAGTTCACAAACTAGTAGTTTACATGAAGAAGCTATACGGAATTCTTAAAATTGGACTTCGATATATAATTAGAACATTATTGTTATATGAATATTTACGTGTGCGGGAGATATTGATGTAGAAGTATGTATTATAGTAATGTATTGATTACACATAAATCGTGTATAAATGCTATTCTCAATATGACCATTTGTCTTTACGATCCCGTTAAAACTATACGATGGAAAAAAAATTTAAATTTGAATAGATGCTATAGTCTATTAAACATAAAGGCAGAAAATTAAGGATATTCTATACATATTTTCAAAATGATAACAAAATTATGAAAAAATTGCTGATTATTCTAAATCACGTTTAAAGATAATGCGGTAAAGGTGACGCTCTGCTATCTGGCTCATAAGTTATTTTAATAAATAGTAGCATCTTTTTAATATTGTGCTCTCTAATAAAAATATATGGAAATGCATTATATAGAATGATAGAAAGCTCAACTTTTTTATACAAGTACATTATGTATTCAGGATTATTTATGTAAAGTTACATTGCGATGCATGAACTAATTGTCCAGTAAATAAACAAAATACTTATTTGTTCCATATCTTTGTAACTAATCAGTGAATCGCAATGAAACATTGCATAATTTATTTTATGTGAATATTCCAGGTACTTATAAAAGAAAAATGTAATTTTTTATCATCTAAAAAATTTTAATTTTTAACAATAAAAATAATAACAATTAAAATAAATAAATTACAAAAATGCGTTATTAAATAAAAATATAATTAAAAAAAGATCTTTAAAAAAAGAAACGATGTAATAAAAATATATTAAAAAAATATTAAAAAAATATGTCCCCCTCGAAATCGTTTCACTCTGAAATACGCTTTTCCTTATCGTTTCGAGACAATTTGATGCAACAGTTAAAATGAGACAACCTATATATGTATACTCGTATACATATATGAACCAGAATTATTAATTTTAATTACGTAAAATAATCACACATTGTGAACCGCAAATTATAACACTATTGTTTATATCAAATTCTATGTTAAAAATATATTTGCTTAGTATTTCTCGTATGTATCTCCCGGTTTGATTAATTATAACAATTACAATTTATTCATAGGCATGTCCATCAACAACTATGCCTTATATCACGCAAACTAAACATAGTATTCAAAGTACAAATGTTAATGCAAATGATATGGTACTTGGCGGAAGCTACTCAGTTCTGTCTATTAATGTATCATATGTTTGGAGGGCATGAGATAATATGGACATTTCCTGCATCTATCAGGATTTTACATAGATGTTTTATTTTTGTTTTGTATAGCATATTATTTCTCACATTAAACTCCGTATGTCAAATTGTTTACTATAAGGTATAGTTACAGTAGATTGAAGGCATTAATAACTATTTATAATTAGAATAATAAACACAAGCAACATTGAAATTACACGTGTTAAAGTTTTATTTGAAATGACGAAATTTTAGTCATTGAATCCAGAGTTATCAGTTTTACTACAAACCTTCATTATATGTTAATATAATTTCAGATAAATGAGACAGTAGCAATTCTTTACAAATTGTCGAATTATAATCACGATGAGAATGTACGTGAACAGATAAATAATTACAACAAAATTTTATATAGAATTTTAACTGTCTTATGCCTAATACGAGGGGCACTATTTATATTTTGAGCCTAATAATAAAAAAACAGTAATTTGTCATTGAAAATGACTTTATTGTTTTTCAAAATATTCTCCTTTATGATCTGTACACTTTTGCATGCGTTCGAATCACTTGTTTGCACCAACTGATACGAGCATCTTTTTGAGATTTTGTCAGATTATGTGGGATTCAACGAGAACGAACCTTTTTCACGGCTAAATGATCATGCAATATTTTATATATGCTGGTGGAACTAATGCCTAAGGTTGTCTCAATCTCACAGTATGTCACATGACGATCTTGCATTATTAGTTTTTGCACAGCATCAATGTTTTCTGACACAACAACTGATTTTGGACGATCTTCACGACTTTCGTCGGTGAGCGAACGGCGACCACGATTAAATTCGTTATTTACCAGCGTTTCACAGTGGCAAAGGATGGGGCTTTATCGCCAAAAGTGGAAGTACTATAAGTTGATCGATGCACTTCTGTCTTGATAATCCACGTCGAAAGTCGTAATAAATCATTGCACGAAAATTTTCACGAGTTAATTCCATTTTTCGCTGAGACACAATTTTCAAGTGACTGTAAACAATACAAATCGCGCTCAAATAACAAAACGTTCTGAAGAAGGTTATGGTCAAAAATGTCAAACTTTCTAATGGAAACGTCAAATGGCACCTGACAACACTCAGTGTTGCCAAGGCTCAAAATATAAGTAGTGCCCCTCGTATTACTAGCGCTCAAAATTAGCATAGACTTCATCAAATGTTCATGTACAAAGTTTCGACATTATACAATAACAATTGTGTTATATACTATATTTTAGGATACTTGTAGACACAATTTGACACCGTAGATAAGCATAAGCTAGAAAAAGTTTTAACAATTATTTTTTATTTTATACAATGAAAGCGAGTTTTGAAAGTTATTTCATGCTATCAATATTCTACTATCATACTATCAATTCTATTGTAATACTACCTACAGTCTAATATCATACTATAAATATTCTGCAAAATAAGCTCAATTCATTTTGGAATATATAATTTGACATATTGAAAATAATTTATGAAGGTTTTGTAATTTGGTGTTGATATGTACAAATAAGCTAAAAGCACATATATAAAATAATATAATACAATGTGTTAAATTCACAGTGATGTATTATATCCATTTTGAGTTATTTATTTTTTAACCATTTCTGTATGTCGGCCTTGCTTCTACTCAAAGTGTCGTTAATTTAACAAAAACATTATAGTTAAATAACTTAACTCTTGAAAATGTACTAAATTTGCCTCAAATTTAATTTATTATTTACTTAGTTCATACATTAATATGAACGCTTTATTTTGAAACAAAAAAATGGATTGATTTTGATATTGAAGTTAAAAATAACAAAATGTCATTAAACGTATAAGGGCATAATTAGAGTTGCTCTTTGATATCTGCGACAAAGTAACATAAGTGATGTTTTATAATAATATCTTAAATTTACACTCATCCATTTGATAAAATTTATGCAAGTGTCCGACCTGTTAAGAATGGTAGTATACATTTAACGCTTATTAAATTATTTATTTCAATTAGATTTTGCAGTTTATATTGCAAATAAAACAGACAGAGGTAAAATTTGGCTTGGGACATTTCTACTTTGGATATAAGTTTATCTGCGAGGTACGTCCTATTTTAAATAAAAGTATATAAGTATGTAATAAACGTAAATATATATATATTATATATACAGGTTGTTTTAGACCACCCGTACACCCTTTTTATCTCCGCAGGATGAGATTCAATCGAAAATATGTTCAGACCAAAGTTGTGGGGTTCCAAAAGATGTATTTATTGATCATATCAGTTTGATATTGGGTGGCTTTGCCAAGGTCAGATCAAGGTCACACATTTTTTTAAATGGAACATCCTACTTTTTATTCTAGAATCTAATAGCCGATGTCAAGAGCTTTTTAAAACTCTATAATAAAGTATCTTTTGATTAAGTAAATCTCGAGTTATGAAGATTAAAAGTTACAGTACCGTCGGCATTAGTATTACCCAAGGTGTACCGTGTGAAGGTTGCTCGGTTAGATTTACACCTTATATGTGATTATACACACACACGTACACACATACACACATGTGTAATCACACATAAGGTAAATCCGACCGGGCAACCTCCACGCGGTACACCTTGGGTAATACTAATGCCGGCGGTACTGTAACTTTTAATCTTCATAACTCGAGATTTACTTAATCAAAAGATACTTTATTATAGGGTTTTAAAAAGCTCTTGACATCGGCTATTAGATTCTAGAATAAAAAGTAGGATGTTCCATTTAAAAAAATCTATATGACCTTGATCTGACCTTGGCAAAGCCACCCAAGGTCAAACTGATATGATCAATAAATACATCTTTTGGAACTCCACAACTTTGGTCTGAACATATTTTCGATTGAATCTCATCTTGCGGAGATAAAAAGGGTGTACGGGTGGTCTAAAACGCCCTGTATATACAGGATGGGACAGTAACTCTGTCCACTTAGAATATTTCGGCTATTTTTAGAGATATAAAGTAATATATTTATTGAATTTGTATAGCATCAAGATGGGTACAATATACGAGTATTAGCAATAGTTTTTCTTATAGGGGGAGGCGCTTCGGAGATTTCAAGATCACCTTCACTTTGAATATGGAATCTGGAGACACGGTAGTGTCTCGGCGCTAAGCCAAGCGCAGCAACACTGCCGTGCCTCCTTTACGCGAGTTGCGGGGGTTTATTATCGGATTTCAATAACGGCTGAACTGATCAAGTTGTATATACGCTCAATCGATAGCTACCGTTCGAACGTATAATTAAGTGCTTTTATTTTTTTCCTACGTGCCCTACAAGCGGAGATATCGCGACGCAAAATTCCGAACTGCCACTTTTCAGATTCAGATACGTCGTTATTATTATTATTAACGTTGTCGACCACATTCCGTGCATTCCATTTGGTGTCCTTCTGACATTCTTTACGCAAGGAGCGCTAGTGATAACAGATCGGCGAGCGCTGCAATTTGTACTATACTACGTATTCTTTCCGCAAGGAGCGCTAGTGATGACAGATCGGCGAGCGCTGCGATCTGTACTATACTACGTAACTACGGCTGTGTTCCAAAATTGATTGCCAGTGCTGCGTGTATGTCGTCATAAGTGCATGCTACCAATAGCATTCCAATTTTAGTTATACTTCAGGGGGTCGATTCTCTAATTTTTAACATGGTGAAAATGTGAGCCAACTCACATCGCGTGATTCCCTAACTTTCATCATAGCGAAAATGTGAGCAATCTCACGGGAGTTCGTTCAGCAAACAATTTTTTGTCGAAATGGTGAAATCCGAAAGAGAGACTGAGTAAGACTAAGAGAAAAACTATAGCAGCGTGGCCGCTCCGCCGTAGCATCGTGACGCGTGCAGTGACAGTTTAAGGTTAGAAAGGTCTTTTGTTACAAAACCCAAAGATAAAAAGTTATCCCTAATAAAAATTATTCTTCAAATTCTCATACGAATTAAATCATTTTTAAGAAATGCATTTTCTTAACATTTTTTAATTTTATATACGTACGTGAATTGTGAAATATTTTAAGATTTCCAAGATTTTTCATTTTATATAGCTTCTAGTAAAAAAATCAAACTTTTTAAATTCTGTAATATATTAATATAAAAATTATGAAGAAACATTTGAAGAAGGAATTCCTTTAAATTACGACCTCACAGCTCGGAAATTTTTGAATATAATATGGTCTACAATGGGCAGTAGCAGTAGTGGATTAAGAAGTAGGTTGTAGGATTAGGGTCTCTTTACGTCTAAGTGTGTACAATGACTTAGAGACTTGTACCGATTTGTCTCCATGCTTCGGTTTTCACATTGGCGTTGGCATATAATTTTTCGGTCTTATCATACAAAAACCGATTGCACCGGACCACGGCAATTAATTCTCGGTTAATCCTTATTTCAAAATCACGCCTAGAACTATCATGAAACTCCATGTCTGCCATATTCGAAATTTAGGTTATAGCATGCAAAAACAGCACTAGCTTCTTGCGCGCGTTTTCTTTACTACTGAATGCTGAGTTCTCATTGGTTGAGAGTAAGAGAGTAGACGTAAGAAATGGATTTCAACCATTTCGCTTACGGACTTACTCTACACCCTATAATACCGAAAAACCAGCTTACTGCGACGTCTTACTGCTTCATCCGCTACTACTACTGCCCATTGTAGACCACGCATTACAGTACTTAAAGATAAAATCACACCAAATCACACTGTCTTCGGTCAAACGTCTTCGAGAACACACTATGGTGAAAATGTGAATCATCTCGTTTTCCCCTACACAGCAACTCTGGTGATTTCGTATTTTCACCTTGACGTTATAGAATCGCGCGAACAAACTCGCGTGAGATGAAAGTGCGAAAAGTGAGTGATCTCACTTGAATTACAGAATCGACCCCCTAGTCTCGTTCTCGACGATTTACTATGTAGTACCGTCTTCTCTTCCTCGTGGCGCCACAAGCTTCAGAGTAATCATTTTTTCCTTCTCATTACGCCCCATGTTCTCATGCTTCATAACGTTTTCTGTGCTCGAAGGAGTCACAACTCAGAAGTAACTAAGGTTAGAGAAAGGTATTTCATTTTTTACAAGCAATAATGTCAAAAAGAAGTGCGAAAGACGCGGAATTAGAAGCATTAAGTGAACAGATGAGATGCATGCGAAAAAAACTGAGAAAATTAAAGAAAACAGAGGCGACCGAGGAAGAGAAAAAGCTTCCTGCCGTCATAGAAATTCAGACACAGGCAGAGGAGAAAGAAAATGGTGAGTAAAACATAGATATTCGCAAGCAAAAGTAATGGTGATGAGCCTTCACTAGAGGAAGGACAAATCACACAAAACAAAATATCGCACGAGCCCTCACTAGAGGGAGGACGTGCTATGAACCTCCACTCGAGGGAGGGCAAAAGGAAAATCGCTCTCGGCGATCTTTTGTATCACAAAGATACAAAAATACTCATTCGAGTCAATGTTATAGATGTCGTGGACGAAAAAGATAACCTGACCGTGGGAGACTCGGAAGACGAATCCGAAGAGAGATTAAACATTTCCTTGTCAGACGACGCCTCGAACACGGACAAGGAGGTTACGGACGATGTCGAGAAAGATGAAGGCGCAAAAAGCGCGCCGAGTCTCAGCAAGGAGATTAGAGAAAGTCTCTGTCTGAGAGCAGAGTCGGCAGATGCAGCTGACGTCGTCTTACATCCAATACTAGTCGACGAATGGACAAAATGGATGCATAAGGGCCTTTATGAAGGAGAAGAAGAGGATGAAAAGAAGAGGGAGGAAGAGGAAAACAAACAGCGCGAGGTGATTATGAAAAAATTCCCTAGGAAGGAAGCCCTGGTTGTTGAGGCACCAAAACTTAACCCTGAAATTTTGGCCTACATGTCGGGAACGGTAAAAAACAGGGATAAACATTTTGTCGCAGCACAAAATGCACTAGGCTCAGCGATGGTAGCAGTGGCCAAAAGCATTTCTCTAATCCTAGAGCTAGAAGAAGATGAAATTTCTAGTAAATTATTACAGAATTTAGGAAATGTCGGAAAATTAATGGCAGGATTACATTATCAAAATTCTGTAATGAGAAGAACCTTTGTTATCCCTGGTATTGACGAAAAATACAGAGAATTATTAAAAAAATCGGACATAACATCTGATCTTTTTGGCGAAGATTTATTTAAACGCCTAAAACATACAAAGTTTCTGAGTAAAGTGGTGGAAGAACTCACACCACATCAACAGTTCAAAAAACCGTTAAAAACGAAAAACCAGGAAAACCGGAAAAGCCTGCCAAGGAAATCCAGGGGCTACCCGCAGCAGGCTCAAAAATCAAAGGGGCCCCAAAGGTCGTTCCAGTACAAGGATCGCCAGAAGAATTTCTCTTGGAACAACAAGAAGTCGACAAAATCGAGCCAATACAGACATTAAAGGTGAGCAACATGGCTGGTCGACTAAAATTTTTTAAAAGAAAATGGAGGTTAATCACTAAGGACAAGTTTGTTCAAAATTGTATTGAAGGTTATTCAATTCGTTTCGAGTCGCAGCCCAATCAAACCTCCATACCAGAAACACCATTATTGCAAGGTTCTCAGACCCTGGAGAAAAGCTGTCAGAAAAGCAATTGATAATCTTTTACTGCTAGGGGCGGTTAGGCCTTGTACCTTGGAAAGTTCCCGGTTCATATCGTCATATTTCCTAGTCCAATTAGTGGAAAGAAAACACATAGTTGCTTTAAAAAAATATGTATGCAAAATGGATAATTTTTTAAATGAGCAACTATGTGTTTTTTTCCACCAATTGATTCATCTCATTATTCTGTTCGCAAAAGTATTAAGGTACGATTATCAAAAAATTAATAGATTACGAGTTATTTAATATTTTATGTCAATATGTGCCATAATGAAATATAAAATATCTCGTAAACTATTGGTTTTTTTATATCGCTACCTAATACTTTTATATGCAGAATAATTAGAAGAATTATATTATGTAAAAAAATTCATACAATTCCATTTTAAAAAATGACCTTCAAATAACCTTGACCTTCAAATAACCTTGAAAATGAAGGTCAAGGTTATTGTCAAGTATTGTCAAGGTCATAGTTCTATCAGCCCCTTCATATCCAACAATTTTTGTTTTAAACATTTTTTTATTTAATCGCAATGTTTCGAGTTATTTGGCTGTCTAAGTTAAAATGGGTCACCCTGTATATGAAATTATGCACACTATAGTATTTGTTAACTAAGCTAGTGTTACGTCCAACTCCTAATGTATG
>NW_017257465.1:237567-240951 GCF_001594055.1 Mycetomoellerius zeteki | reverse complement strand
CCAATCTCCAGGGGCTTGGACGTAACAATCACGTAAAAATAACGTGAAAATGACCGAAATAATTCATAGTCTATAAACGTCATAATAAAGCGTGAAAATGACGTTATAAGAAGACATAAAAATGACATGCCAGGGTGCCGTTCCATACGCTATATACGCGTATTCGCGTATCGAAGATCCGACCGATCACTGACGTTTCAATCGAGGACGTTAAAATGAAACGTCAGCGATATTGGTCAGATCCTTCGATATCCCAAGTAGAATACGGAACATAATTAAGTCATAATGATATCACAGAACGTCATCATGACGTCATTTGATACCTAAAAATTGACTTATAAGTGAATGAGGTCATGATGATGTCCTCATGACTTCTGTGTTCTACTTGGGATGCGAATATAGCAGTACGCGTCATGGGATTATTCACAATACCCTTATTTAGCTCTAGTTGGACGTGAAAGATATCATTTCGATATTTTTAAAATAATAAATACGAGGGCAAATCAATAAGTACCTGTGTTTGAAGACAGGTGACGTTGCTGATGGCAAGTTGGCATTACCATTGTGTACTACCATCTTTCAAATGACGCCATAGAAAATTTCAAAGTGATTCATGCAATAGTTTTGATTTGACAGCAATTCGTAGTGAGAGTGTTTGATGTTTTCCGATACAATGGAAAAAGAACAATATCGATCCGTGATTCGCTTTTTATTTTTGGATGGAAAAACGTGCGAAGAAATAAAAACGAAGTTGGATGCCATCTATGAGAACCCTTCACCATCTATGACAACCGTCAGATATTGGTTCAACGAATTCAAACGTGGTCGTTCGTCTGTTTTTGATGAGGAGCGCCCAGGCCATCCGGCAGACGTGGTTACTGAGGAAATCGTTGAAAAAGTCCACGACATGATTCTCGCTGATCGCCGAACGAAAGTGCGTGAAGTAGCAGAGGCCATAGGAGTGTCGTATGGAATGCCATTCAATATTTTGCATGATAATTTGGGGATGTCAGCCCGATGGGTGCCGCGATTGCTCCCGGTGGACAATAAGAGGAATGCGGCTATCAATTTCAAAGCAATGTTTGGAGCTGTTCAAGCGCAATCCGAAGGAGTTTTTGCGTCGAGTAGTAAATGTATTTATAAATACCGTTGATGAAACATGGATTCATTACTACACACCGGAGACCAAGGTACAGTCAAAACAGTGGATTTCACCCGGCGAACGTGCTCTGAAGAAGTCCAAGATGATCCTATCGGCCGGAAAAGTGATGGCCACTGTTTTTTGGAATGTGCAAGGCGTAATCTTCATCGACTGGGGAAAAGCAAAACTATCACGCAGTACTATGCTGACTTATTGGACCGATTCGATGTTGAATTGAAGAAAAAACGCCCCCATTTGACGAAAAAAAAGTGTTGTTCCATCAGGACAATGCACCGGCTCACTCCTCCGCAGTCGCTACAGTCAAATTGATCGAATTGCGGTATGAATTGCTGCCGCATCCACCGTACTCTCCGGATTTGGCCCTCTGCGATTTCTTCTTGTTTCCAAACTTGAAGTAGAATGAGGAGGTCATTGCCGAAACAGAGGCCTATTTTGCAGAGTTCGACAAATCGTATTTTTCGGAGGGATTAAAAAAATGGCAGAAACATTGGGAAAATCTGCCGCATCCACCGTACTCTCCGGATTTGGCCCTCTGCGATTTCTTCTTGTTTCCAAACTTGAAGTAGAATGAGGAGGTCATTGCCGAAACAGAGGCCTATTTTGCAGAGTTCGACAAATCGTATTTTTCGGAGGGATTAAAAAAATGGCAGAAACATTGGGAAAAGTGTATCCTCTTAAAAGGGGATTACGTTGAAAAATAAAAAAAAGTTTTGTGAAAATCTTGCGTCTTCATTACTAACACGAGTACTTATTGATTTGTCCTCGTAGTATGCGGTGTATGTTAACTTCACTCATATTTATTAATAAAAAATAATTTTGATATATTATTTTATATGAGAACAAAGCATACATACATACATCATATCATATTACAACAAAACACATCATATATGTCATATTACAACGAAACATAAATAAGGATAAAAAATGTAATAATTTCAGACAGATAATAATGAAGAATTATAAGAAAAGATGATAAATATCGACAATAAGAACCCAATTCCGATGACACTGACCTTGACATATGTTGTCAAGGTCCAGGCCCTGAGTGACCTCCAACAAATTTCAACTGTCGCTCGTCCTTCGTTAAAAAGTTATTAATAAAAGAAGTTAGAAAAATTATGTGTCTTTTCTACTATATCAAACAGAAATTTTTTACTTTGAAGTATATTTTATGACTTTTCACGCGAAATGACTCCCATCCTACCTCCTCCCTACTTGGGAGCGCACAACTACGCGAAGCGACCTACCCCATATCCCCTCCTGCTTAGGGGCGCACGACTTCCAAGCGAAGCGACTTTCACTCCACCTCCTCTCTGCTTCAGGGGCGCACGACTTCCACGCAAAGCGATGATTCGCTTCGCGTGAAAAGTCAATACGTAAGGAAGGGGAATAGAATAGTTTTTAATTTTATTCAGGATGGTCCACTTAAATCGACCATCTGAAATATCTCGTTTATTTTTGATGATATAAAAAAATCTTTCAAATGAAAGTGAAACGATTTCGAGGGGGACATATTTTGGTCATGTTGTTTTTTTCCTAGGTGGAGACGCCAAAAAGATATGATGGTTACCTCCACTTTTCCAAATGGAATTGTATAATTTTTTTTACACAATATGATTCCTCTAATTATTCTGCATATAAAAGTATTAATGTAGTGATATAAAAAAAACCAATAATTAACGATATATTTTACACTTTATTCTGGCATATTGACATAAAATGTTAAATATAATTCGTAAACTATTAACTTTTTAATAATCGTATTTTAATGAAAAAACAATGAAAGAACAAGGGCAGTAGGAGTCAAGCGCGGGAGATGTTGCGCAAATAACACGGGGATACCTTTTCTTGATTTGGTGATTAATTTTTTAACGCTAGTTTTTTAATTACTGTCTCAATAAAGACCAATTAAATCAATAAGAGACTAACTGTGTCTGACACTGACTGGCTAACTTATCAGAAACCGGTTTTTGAAGTATTAAGAGTAATGTTTGCGATGCGGTATCTTGTGATCAAGGTGAGCTTCCTAACCATCGGAATAATTTATAATTTCAAAATTTTTTGATACATTAGTTTTACATTTTCTTTATTTCGAGAATTTCAAAATTTCTTTCCCCCTTTTTTCTTTTTTACTGCATTCTTATCTGGATTTAATTCTGGTATTTATACTCTCGAGGTGAGGAAGATCACCATGACTAGTTAATAATTGTTATATTCTA
>NW_017257465.1:237297-237548 GCF_001594055.1 Mycetomoellerius zeteki | reverse complement strand
AAGAAGTTTCACGCTAGGATAGTCGTGTTATTTGCGCAACATCTCCCGCGCTTGACTCCTACTGCCCTTGTTCTTTCACTGTTTTTTGATTTATAAGGAGTCTTAGTTAGGTTGATTTATTATACGTATTTTAATGCTTTTATGAACAGAATAATGAGATGAATCAGTTGATGTAAAGAAAATACATAGTTGTTTATTTAAAAAATTTTTCATTTTTCATAAATATTTTTTTAAAGTAATTATTCAGAATT
>NW_017257465.1:227823-237003 GCF_001594055.1 Mycetomoellerius zeteki | reverse complement strand
AGCGTAACTTTTACAAATGTCAAGCTATGGCGATAAAATTGGGTGGAATTGTCAATGATAGATGTGGCAACCTAACCAAAAAACAGAACTCAAATCAGCTGACTCAGAGCATCTCATACTCACCTGGTGGCAATTCCGGGAACTTTTTGATCAAGGTAGTATTTCCCCCACAAAACCGTTCCACTTTCATTTAAAACATTTTTTATACCATCAAAAATAAGCGAAATATTTCAGATGGTCGATTTAAGTGGACCACCCTGTAAATAACAGAAATAAAATGTTATTTTTCAAACTTTTTTGTAAATAACTTTTTAATAATGAGCGACAGCTAAAACTTGTTGGAGGTCACTCGGGGTCATGACCTTAACAACATATGTCAAGGTCAAAGTCATCGGAGCCGGGTCCCCTATTGTCGATATTTACCAAAATGTATCATAAACGTTTGTAAATTGATATTATTATTATGTGAGAATACTCGCATCTTTTAAATGTCAATTATTGGGAACATGATGTCTAAGACCAGTAATCACCATTTATCGACGTGAAAATCACGTCACCTTGCTTCTTGGGGCGCTGTAAATCGGCCGCGGATATCCGGTTGAGTTCATTCAATGGCCGCTCCAATCATTTTGTACATATATACACAACACATATACACATGATACACATAAATAATATATATAAGTTACTTTCCATTTACACACAAGTGGAAGTGAGTCTGAAGTGTGCTGAATATCTTATATTCAGATTAATGACGTTACTACTTGCTTACTTTAGTAAAAAGTTATCACATGTAAACACAAGTTCGTAACCTCACTTTGAAATGAGTTTACGAGACTCACTAAAGTACACAGTCTCAATTTGTGCAGATTATAGGTAAAAACTCAATTGAATCTCACTTGTCAGAATGTAAAAGGAACGCGCATTCAACTGACCCGGGAAAAAATGTTTTATATAAAATTATAGAGGAGAAGATGGTATTATGACACCCCAGTTACATTTTACACAATAACTTCGTTAAAAATCAATATTCAAATCTAAAACTTGATAATTACATTCATTAAAATGTTGTTGAATCGATTCTGGACTCAAAGTTATGAAATATTTATTACTTAGGATGCTGTTAATAAAAAATGTGGCGACATTGCAAAATGACTCTAAGAAAAAAATGGGTGGTAATATGACCTTCCATAAAAATAGCCTTAAAATATTATTTCATATAACAAATCAAACTAACCAAGACTCCTTATAAATCAAAAGAACTAAGAAAGAATATGGGCAATAGGAGTCTAGCGTGGAAGATGTTGAGCAAATAATACGACTATATATAGCGTAAAACTTTTTTATTTTACTAAACGCGCTTACATGTTTCGGCTCATTTTTTAGCCTTCTTCAGAGACAACATAAACTCACATATATAAAATATAACAAATATTAACTTGTCATGATGAGCTCTCCCGTATCGAGAATATAAATGCCAGAATTAAACCCAGATAAGAATGAAATAAAGAAAAAAGAAAAGAAATTTTGGAAATCTCGAAATAGAGAAAATGAAAAACTAATGTATCAGAAAATTTTGAAATTATAATTGATTATCCCGAAAGTTAGGAAGCTCACCATGGTCGACAAGGCACCATATCGCAAACAAAAACATATCGTGCGGATAAGGGTAGTGTGACAGTAGCATTAGATAGACAGGTGTATATTTCCAAGATGAGATGCTTCAGGATAAGAATACGTATGAGGTTGTTAGAAAGGATCCGACGAGGAGGATAGTAACGAACTTACGCGCCTTATTAGTTGGTTGGAAAGAAAAAAATATATCGGAATCCACATATAGAGGTTTGTTATGCAATGATGGAATACTTCTGAGGGCCTCTTCCTAAGCAGGATTGTCCCTTTCGTATAATAGTTTCTTCGATAAATAGTCCCTTGTATTCGTTGACAATGTTTCTTCATAATATTATCATTAAAACAATTCCTAAGGCGGATAGTTATATTGAAAATAGTTTCAAACTTGTTAAGGAACTTGATGGTAGGCGGCTTAGTAATGAATTCCAGTTAATGTCATTGGATGTCGTTAGCTTCTTCACTAACGTTCCTATCGACTATGAGATGGACTGTATCAACCATTGGAGCTTTATCTCTAGAGATTGCTGTTTATTGGAAGAGGAATTCATTAAAGCGTTTCATTTTGTTTTGGATTCTACTCTCTTTGTTTTTGATAGTGTTACTTATAAGCAGAATTATGATACGCCTATGGGCTTCCCGTTGTCTCCCGTCATCGCGGATTTAGTTATGCAAAGGTTGGAGAGTAGAGCTTTGTCTTCGATTAGGTTTCCGTTACCCTTTTATTATAGATATGTTGATGACATAATCATGGCTCCTGATTATTCGGTTAGTTCCATTCTTGAGATTTTTAATTCTCAGCATCCACGGCTTCAGTTTACTATGGAAGTGGGGAGTGATAGATTAAATTTTTTAGATGTTGTAATGATTAGGGATAATGAGACGATAGAGTTCGATTGGTACCACAAGCCGACTTTTTCAGGTAGATATTTTGGTTCAGGAGAACTTTTGGTCACAACACCCGGTTTCGTAAAAAATAGGTACAGTCGCGGGATTAGTTGATAGAGTAGTTCTGCTTTCGAATCCCAAATTTCTTTGGTAACTTTTGTTTCATAATTAAGGTATTGTTAGGGAATGATTATCCATTGAACTTTATATTTGAGAACATTAGTAATCGGTTGAAGAATGTTATTAGCTAGTTATATAATTTATTGGCTAGTAATAGGAAGAATGTAATTAAGGAGAATAGCGTTGATGTACTGCAAGTTTCGTGGTTCACGGTTCCTTTCGTTCGTGGCATTACTGAGAAGTTTAATAGATTAAAGAGCGATCATATGAGGGTGTCGTTTTATAGCATTAACAAATTGCGAGAATTCATTAGGGTACAGAAGGATCCGGTACCGCGTAGTAATAAGTCGAATGCAGTTTACAAGCTTTCTTGTAAGGACTGTGACGCGAGTTACGTGGGACAGACGTATAGACAGCTAAAAACAAAAGTCACGGAACACAAGAACCATATCTGATGGAACACGTCTACCCGCAACGTCATAACGGAGCACCGTTTGCAAGAGGGCCATGAGTTTGATTGGGACAACGTTACAATACTGGACGAGGAACCTCACTACAAGAAGAGACTGACTTCGGAAATGATATTCATCAGGAGACATACGCACGGACTTAACATGCAGACGCATATGGAGGGGCTTCCCAAGGCCTATCTCCCGATCATTGACAAGCTATAAAAGGTCGAATTGTTGTTGCGTCTAGTCAGTCAGTATCGCTCGTACACAGGAAGAAGTATTTCTAGCGTTGATTTTAAATTATTTTCAAAATTCTTTTTCTTGAATTTGATTAACTTTTTAATGTTAATTTTCTAATTGCTATCTCAATAAAGACCAACTAAATCTAAAAATGACTCACTGTGTCTGATACTGACTGGCCAACATATCAGAAACCGGTTTTTGAATTACTAATAGTATTGTTTGCGATATGGTGCCTTGTTGACCATGATGAGCTTCCTAACTTTCGGGATAATCAATTATAATTTAAAAATTTTCTGATACATTAGTTTTTCATTTTCTCTATTTCGAGATTTCCAAAATTTTTTTTCTTTTTTTCTTTATTTCATTTTTATCTGGGTTTAATTCTGGCATTTATATTCTCGATACGGGGGAGCTCACCATGACAAGTTAATATTTGTTATATTTTATATGTGTGTTTATTATTTATATTATCTCTGAAGAAGGCTCAAAAATGAACCGAAACATGTAAGTGCGTTTAGTAAAATAAAGAAGTTTTACGCTTTATATAGTCGTATTATTTGCGCAACGTCTTCCGCGCTAGACTTCTATTGTCCATGTTCTTTCTTAGTTCTTAAAATATTAGTTTTGTTTAGAAAACAGTAGATATTTGGTCACAAAATTACCAAAAAAAACACGTTTTAAAATGTATGGAAATAAATGTATATATAATACATTCACATAACTTCTGCATATAAGCTGCTCAGTACTAAAAATAGTACACGTAATATAAACTATAGATTAACAGTAAAGCTACAATTGATTATCAATTAATTATTTTGATATGGAAACCTCAAAAAAGAGGTCGTGAGTAATCAATATCCATAGAAGGCCACGTTAGCAAAATGCTATGATATTGTTTAAATTTATAATTCAAAATATACATAGTCAAATAAAATGTTAAATAGTAAATAACACACTCAAAAATACATATATTCGTGTGATAATATGCTCAAGTTTAAGAAAAATGAGGAAGTAGATGTAATTAAATGCTAAAGTGTACCTCAGAAACGTTTTGAAATACTTGAAAGTAAAAATGCGTTATAATAAGTACTGGCTATTCAGTATTGGTAATATTAGCATCATAGTGTAACGGCGAGCTACTGAACTAATAATTCCATAAGTAGTCATTAGGATTCGCTATATAATAGCGGAGATATTATGGAAGGCTACAATATATACACTGGCCATAATACCACCTTCTTTTCTATACAGGATGTCCCGAATTTAAATGTCTAAACTTCGGGAGCGTGTAGGGGATCGATAAACTAAGAAAAAAGTCCTGTAGAGATATGCTCGTTTTTGCTTCGTTTTGAAGAAAATCACAAAAAAAGACAAAACGTAGTTTTCATTTTTGTACTTTGTCATTACTTATTCACGTTATATTTATTCACTTGCTTAATATAGATATTGTTCAAAATGTTAGCCTCTTGCAGCAATGCTAGTATTGCATCTAGTAGACGGAGCTCGTGTTGCAGCCAAACTGCTTCAGGACCCCGCACACAAAGAAGTCCAAATCATGATCGGGGTGGCCAAAGTACTACTCCTCTATGTCTAATCCATCGTCGTGGATAATGTCTGTCTAGCTAAGCTCGAATAGTTCTGTCATAATGAGCTGAACATCCATCGAGTTGAAATCACATTATTTCAATCCGTTGCTGCAGTTGGATGTTTTCTAAATAATCAAAGAAATCAGTATATAATCTCCAAAAACTCAATATATCTGGCTGCATTTAATCTGTCGGGTAAAAAAATGGTCCTACTAGAGAGTCGTTCCAAATCCCGAGCCAGATATTAACAGCAAATTCATACTGGAACCTACTTTCTCTAACAGTCCTGGGATTTTCATGAGTCTATACATGATAATTTCTTTGATTAATAATTTCTCCTCTTGTAAATGTAGTTTCGTCCGTTCAGATCATTTTTGATAGAAATGAATTATCATTATTAAATTGCTCAAGAAATCAATTGCTAAAATTCAACCTCTTGAAATAATCCTGAGGTTCTGCACATTTTGAATATGGTACGAATGGCGGTTATCATTTCTTAAAGTTCGATAGATTCTTTGTCGTGGCAATTGTAATGCAGCTGACGCTCTCCGGACGCTGGTCTCAGGCTTGTTATCAAAGTGGTGCAGGACACGATTTTCTACTTGCATATTTGCTCCTAACGGATCTTGATGAATTGAAAATGAACAGGTCTCTCGCAGCCTATTAAAAGTCATTGTAATGATTCGCCGATCCGGCACTCTTCTGTTTGGAAATCGGCGTACATACTCTCGTACCGCCTCTTTAGCATTACCGTCGCAGAAATCATATACGAAAACCATGTTAGCATATTCAACGTTAGAATATATACGCGGCATATTGTGACAAATGTAATTCACTCGATAGCTTGTGACAACTGACGAATTTATAGGAGAAGGGCAGAAATGTAAACAAACAAAAAAAGGTTTACCTAAAAACGGAATTATTATTATTATTTTCGTGCACGATTTCAGCGACGATAATACTTCAGAGGCAGTGCAGGAATGAAATAACTACGTTTTATCTTTTTTGCGATTTTCTTCAAAATGCAGCAAAAACTAGCATATCTCTACAGGACTTTTTTTTGTAGTTTATCTCGACACGCCTCTACACGCTTCCGAAGTTTAGACATTTAAATTCGGGACATCCTGTATAATTTTATATAATTGTATATAAAAGAACATATTTTATATATCCGTATGAAGGTATTTATGTTGTACATTTTATACGGTCGGGTCTTATTCCTAAATAATATTTTTTAAAATAATAATTTTTGATAATAAAATTTCAGCATTTCAGAAAAATTTCAACTTAATTTTAGCAATTTTTAGTTGAAAAATTCATTTTTAGCAAAATTTCAGCAAAAATTTCAGAGAAATTTCAGTTCAGTTTCAAAGATTTTTTAGTATGTTAGCTGAAAAATTCGCTTTCAGTGAAATTTCATCAAATTTTCAGCAATTTCACTGAAATGTTCTAAAACGTGAAATAATTTCAGCGAAATTTTTTCATTAGAGTTGAATGCTGAACCTAAAACCAATATTTGTGCAAGAAAGAAAGCTATAAAGTCCCGGTCGACTACATATAATGCGTATGTGCCACTCAGCTCATTTTCCCCCGTTCCTCTTTGCTCCACTTTGTTGTCAGTGGCTGTGTTCAGCAGATTGGTCAAATTCGGGTGATGTTGCCAAAAAAAAAGGAGTGGATGGTAGAGTCAACTACGATTATCTTATGTAAAAATTATTATCGATAGATTTATGATCTCTTCTTAGAAGTATAAACTCTAACAGAGAGATCGTCGCTAATCACGAACGCGCGGTGTTGAATAGCGATAAAAATAAAAGACTTATCCTTCGAGTACCAGAAGTTAAATTTATGATTTTTTTAAACCTCTACAGCAAACTTGATATCTATTCTTTGTTTAGAGTTAGCATTAGACGCCAGTGTTCATTGTGTTTTAACTGCAGGTGTATAGAATTCCTATCCAGAATCGATTTATTTATTTATTCGTCTATTGAAAAGAGAGTCTTTCATGATTCTTTGACTAAGTCCACAACCTTGCTTTAAGAGGCCGACAATATATCGACCACAGAACTTATATTTTAGGCCGTAAGAATTGAGTTTTGCTCAATTTGCTTAAGTCTAATGGTTAAAGCCTAAAGATTGCGCAAAAACAATTTAAAGACAGAAATTATTGTCACTTAATCTCTTTCGACTTATGACTTAAGGCTTCTTAAAGCAAGATTGGGGACCAAGACTTTATCTTGAACGGACCATTGTCTTTACCATCTTTACATCTTATTATCGCTTCCAACTCTCCGTGGTTGCCTAGTTAAGGGCCGCGACACAGATCTTTGCATAAAGCATAACGTGTAACGCATAAGAAAATCAACCAAAGATCATTATGTGATATTTTTTTTGATCCAGATTTTCGAGGTACGCTTGTTATTTCCTAAAAAATAACGGTTATCGCCGACATTAGCGTTACCCAATGTGCACCACATGGAAGTTGTCGGTCGGAATTTGCACATCATGTGTGTGTGTGTATGTGTGCGTGCATGCGTGCGTGTGTATGTATGAGAGAGACAAAGAGATAGACATGTACGTGGGTGTATTTAATATTATGTGTTTCCTCCTCTCTGATTAATCACCGCTTCTAGTCGTTGTCGCATAGTTATGCATCTCTGAATCAAGGTTATTGGAATTTCGTTCCAAATCTGCCTAAGCACTATTCCCAGTTCGTGGCATCTTAATCGTCGTCCCAAACGTGTTCGATCGGATTCAAATCCGGGCTATAAGCGGGATGATGGAGCAATGTGATGTCAAGTCACTCAAAAAAACGTTGCGTTGCATTTGTCGTATAGGGCCGAGCATTGTCTTGCATGAATATAAAATTCCGGCGTAACAAACGCTGCAGAGGCAAAACTTGAGACCGGAGGACATTATTCACATATCGAATGCCCGTCAATGCTGGCGGTGGCAGAATTATTAATTCAGTCCGTCTTGTCAATGAAATGCATCCCCATACCATCACTGAACCGCCGCACAGTGGGGCCGAACGAACTTTCGCATTTCAAAAAGGGCTACAGTCTCGAAATTTGAACCGATTTCGATGAATTTTTTTTTAAATGAAAGCTAATTAAATTTGGAACAACTTTGTCTAGCCAAATTTTTATTTTTTGCTTCTATTTTTTATTAAATCGTACATAAAGAGGTTAGAAAATTTTCAACCAAACAATAACTCGTTTAATATGACATTTAATATACGTAACATCAAATATTGATAACATTCGAATTTTTAAATCTTGCTTCAGAGACCGCACAACTTTATGTAGAATTATACGATTGGTATTATATGCCAGCATCAGTACATAAGATTCTAATACATGGAAAAAGTATTATAGAGTCATTCATAATTCCAATAGGAGACTTATCCGATGAAGCGCAAGAGTCACGCAATAAAGATTTCAAGCACTTCAGACAATTTAATACCAGAAAACATAACAGGTAAACGAAGATATTATGAATAAACTTTTTATCTCTTCAGATCCTTATATATCTAAGTAGTCTTCGTACAGAATGGAAGCATTCTTCAACTCAAATAGATGTGGAAGCTAAAAATTTGTTGTTTCATGAATAAATAATAGAAATAATAAATAATAGAAAAAAATAAATAAGGATATATAAAAAATAAATAATAAAAAATATATAAAATATAAAAAAATAAATAAATAAAATTTAGTGTTGCTGAATATAATTTTGTTTAAAAACTAGATACTATTTCAATTAATTTTTTTTGTTAAGGTGACATTTAATGATTATGTCAATTTGTATAGCTTTCTAAACGTTATTTAAAAATTCGAATATTATCAATATTTGATGTTACGTATATTAAAGGTCATATTAAACGAGTTATTGTTTGGTTGAAAATTTTTTAACCTCTTTATGTACGATTTAATAAAAAATAGAAGCAAGAAATAAAAATTTGGCTAGACAAAGTGTTCCAAATTTAATTAGCTTTCATTAAAAAAAAAATTCATCGAAATCGGTTTAAATTTCGAGACCTTCGAGACTGTAGTCCTATTTGAAACACGAAAGTTCGTTCGGCCCCACTGTGCGCCAGTGGTCCAAACGCAAAAGATTCTGTTCAAAACAGTTTACAGGTCGTATTTCTTAATCGATTTCAATGATCTTTGAACAGAAATACTCAGAAATAAATTCCGAAGAAAACTAAGGAAACCGAATTTGGATTTTCTTTGTTTATGCAAAAATATTTAAACAAATAAGGT
>NW_017257465.1:224771-227154 GCF_001594055.1 Mycetomoellerius zeteki | reverse complement strand
CGGGTATGAAATTCTCGGAAGCGTTTGAAGTCCATGTTGCGGGCTTCAGCAGCTTCTTCGGAATATTGACCGATTGGAAGCAAAAAATGTTGCATTACCTTTCCTCCATGCAAGAGTACTTTATGGATTGATAGAAACATGAAGAACCAAGGGTAAAGTCTAACATACAATTCTGCAGTCTCGAAGGCAAACTTATCAAAAAAGTCTATTGGTACTTTTGTACTACTTGCTAATATTTTTAAAATTTGGCCGAATCTTTTGATAAGTTCTACATTGACTCCTGTTATTTCAAAGGTTAAATCAGGATCTGAAAAAAATCTTCGGACAGTATTTCCGTTGTTGGTGTTTCCAGTTCCTTGATTTGGTTTGTCTATTAGTAAACCTAGCTTTTCCCTAAATTCTGTGCAAATCCTTTCTTTAGCTGTATTTTTCATTCGCTTTTGTTCGTCAGTCATTACAGATCGTTTACAAAAATCTAAGCGATAGCCAATGTGCAAAACACTCCATGAATCTTATCCACGCATGTAGCGTCGAGAGGCCGAATTCAAAATGGGAAGTGTTGTCCTTTTATTCTTTAATACGTTCAAGATGATTCATTTCACTAGGCTTAGCGCCACAAATGTAACAACTTGCGGATGACAGAGTATCAGACAGTGCTTGACAGACTTTACCATCTACCATAGTCAAATGCATGTCTACGTGAATTATGTACGTGATATCAGAAATAGTTAATTTTGTTGGCTGCAATTTCTTTATTTGACCTTTAATTAGTCGAATTTCCTGCTTTGTTCTCTCCTTTGTTTCCTTGGCAAATATAAAAATAACTGGTATGCAACGTCTAGGTGATGCAGGATGAGGATTGCACAATTGTAGACTTATTACGTTCTTTCAAACAAAGTGGTACCATGGAGACAGTGAAAACAGTTTCGTCCGTGAAATTTACGCCCGGAATCTTTTGATTATATCGTCCTTGATCAGATGCTCCATCACAACCATATTTGATAATAAAATCTAGGTTACAGATTTTCTCATTGTCATCAATGTCAGGAAAATTTAAATTGGGATCTTAAAAAGTCGCAGTACTGTGTGATCAATCAGAGATTGAAGATTTATACGCGCTTCTATTTCTGACGTTAGTATCTGTTTAGGATAGCTCGTTTTTTGCTTCTAATATTTTCGAATACGAAGGATAAATATTAGCATTTCTTTCTTTAGCTTGCGTTCGAATAATTGTATATTGATACTTAGATAGTTTAACGTCTTCTATCAAAGCTAAAGCTTCTTCCGCAGAATACGGAGTGTATGACTGTTCATCACAATTTTTTGAAATATTAGACTCTTCGTCATTCTCCTTTAAAATTGTCTTTATGATATTCGCCAACTTCCATTTTCCGCTAGTTCGTAGCATTCGCAAAAATGCTTCCTCAATTTTAATATTTGAATAATTTTCTTCTATTGAAATCAATTTTCGCCTTTTTGTTGCAACAGAAAGTTTTTGAAAGTTCTCGTTCGAACAAAGTTTCCTTCCAGTCTGAATTTTTTTATTTTTCAGAAAGATCTACAACAAAATCTGAATTTAACCATTTTACGAAGCGTTTCTCAAAGTTGCTTCTTATGTACAGTGACTCCCGCCATTTCTTTGGAAAAAGTATCGATTCAAAGCGTCACTTACTACTTCGATATGCTCAGTATTAATAGTGTACTCATTTTGCAAATGGCTCACTAATTTTCCCAATTCAGGATTGTTGTTTTCTATGAGGAAATTACAAAGAACCCTCTTAGAAATCCTAAAAGAATCCATTATGTATTATTACAATAAGATTAATAGAGATAAACTATTGATCAAATAATGATATGAAAATATTATTACTGTACCAATAAAAAATTAGTAAGACGAGAACGAGAAAATGCTGAAGATTAATATCAGATATACTGAAATCGAAATCCGTGAAAGAATAGCATAAAAGAATAAATTTCAAACTTCTTCTTAAGTATACTCTTTATAAAACTCTTGGGCGTTTTCTTCTTACGAGAAGGGTGGCCATCTCGTGGCAAAATTGTGATAGTCCTCGAAAGTTACCACGAGATGGTAATGCAACATTTTTTGCTTTCAATCGGCCAATATTCCGAAGAAGCTGCTGAAGCCCGCAACAAGGACTTCAAACGCTTCCGAGAATTTCATACCCGGAAGTATTCTCGACTGGCCACAAATCAAGATTTGATCCATAAATTGCTTGTGTCTGCTGATCTCTATATTGCTTCTTTAAGGCAACAATGGACAAAGCCGGAAGATGAGACCGAAAATGAAATTACACAGCTAATTCAGCAATATCAATTAAAAAACTAAAATGTTTAAAAACTCGGCCTTTACACACACACACAC
>NW_017257465.1:218225-224691 GCF_001594055.1 Mycetomoellerius zeteki | reverse complement strand
CACACACACACACACACACACAAAAGCATACATATATGTATACGTATTTACACATACACGCGCGCGCGCATCTGTTCAAACATGATCAGTTGGATTTTATTATATTGATTAATAATGATAACAAATTTACATTGTTGACACAGTTTTAAAATCATTTTGCGCATAATTCTACGTGTAATTGATTTAAATATAAAAAATAATCCGTAATAATTTATTTAAAAATCACTATTTGTTTATTTGATTGTTTATAACAATTAAAATTGTTAGTTTACAATCAAGTTTTGTGAAAGATCATCATTATTATAGTAACTTAAATCAATTAAGTTAATAGACTAAGTATTTCTATGAAAAAGCGTGGAGATTCTTAATTTGTTTAAATAATTTGTTTAATAATAAAATTAAATGTTTAATGAATTATTTCTTCTCTTATGATGGGATAATATTCATTTTTATTGATAGTGAGCTCATTAAAGTAGTTTGGAAGCAAATAAAAAATAACTTAGTGGAAAAGTGTTTCAATATTTTTGTTTTCATTTCAATTCATCACCTTATTTGTTTAAATATTTTTGCATAAACAAAGAAAATCCAAATTCGGTTTCCTTAGTTTTCTTCGGAATTTATTTCTGAGTATTTCTGTTCAAAGATCATTGAAATCGATTAAGAAATACGACCTGTAAACTGTTTTGAACAGAATCTTTTGCGTTTGGACCACTGGCGCACAGTGGGGCCGAACGAACTTTCGTGTTTCAAATAGGACTACAGTCTCGAAGGTCTCGAAATTTAAACCGATTTCGATGAATTTTTTTTTTAATGAAAGCTAATTAAATTTGGAACACTTTGTCTAGCCAAATTTTTATTTCTTGCTTCTATTTTTTATTAAATCGTACATAAAGAGGTTAAAAAATTTTCAACCAAACAATAACTCGTTTAATATGACCTTTAATATACGTAACATCAAATATTGATAATATTCGAATTTTTAAATAACGTTTAGAAAGCTATACAAATTGACATAATCATTAAATGTCACCTTAACAAAAAAAATTAATTGAAATAGTATCTAGTTTTTAAACAAAATTATATTCAGCAACACTAAATTTTATTTATTTATTTTTTTATATTTTATATATTTTTTATTATTTATTTTTTATATATCCTTATTTATTTTTTTCTATTATTTATTATTTCTATTATTTATTCATGAAACAACAAATTTTTAGCTTCCACATCTATTTGAGTTGAAGAATGCTTCCATTCTGTACGAAGACTACTTAGATATATAAGGATCTGATTTAATTTGTTTAAATAATTTGTTTAATAATAAAATTAAATGTTTAATGAATTATTTCTTCTCTTATGATGGGATAATATTCATTTTTATTGATAGTGAGCTCATTAAAGTAGTTTGGAAGCAAATAAAAAATAACTTAGTGGAAAAGTGTCAATTCATCACCTTATTTGTTTAAATATTTTTGCATAAACAAAGAAAATCCAAATTTGGTTTTCTTAGTTTTCTTCGCAATTTATTTCTGAGTATTTCTGTTCAAAGATCATTGAAATCGATTAAAAAATACGATCTGTAGACTGTTTTGAACAGAATCTTTTGCATTTGGACCATTGTGCGCCGTTATGAGCTCTTATCGGCATAACGCAGCGTCGATCATAACGCTCCCTTTGTCGGCACCAAGTGCATATGCGAGCATCATTGCCGTAAAGATGGAAACGCGACTCGTCCGAAAAATACACGGTTCTCCATTGCCTCGCGGTCCAATTTATATGATTATGCGCAAATTGAAGACGAGCCCGACGATGTGCGAGTGTAAGTCCTGGCACCTGTGCACGAGAGCGAGAACGAAAACCCATCTTTCTTAAGCGACGACGAATCGTTTGTTCGCTGACATGATGTAAAGTAGGATTTTCACGTCGAACACACCTTGCAGTAATCGTTCGTCTTGCCAAAACGTGGCGAACAATTTGTCGATCTTATCGGATTGTTGTTGCACGATGACTGCGACTTCCCTAACGTCTCGCGTATTGTCTTGTTTCTTGGTAACGTAACCACGCTCTATTCACTACAGATACAGATATACCAAGACGTTGCGCTACATAACGCATACTGTACCCTTCATCCAGAAGTGCGATTATGCGAGCAACTTCGGATTCTGGTAAGTGCCTGCGCAGCATTTTAAAAATTTGTAATATACGACTGTCTTTGTTATAAGCACGAACTTCCTAATAGTCTCTATCGAGAAAAGAGAAGTTCGCGCTAAGCGAGCTACTTGCCTCAGGGAAGTGGCAGTCATCATGCAACAACAATCCGATAAGATCGACAAATTGTTCGCCACGTTTTAGCAAGACGAACGATTACTGCAAGGTGTGTTCGACGTGAAAATCCTACTTTACATCATGTCAGCGAACAAACGATTCGTCGTCGCTTAAGAGAGATGGGTCTTCGTTCTCGCTCTCGTGCACAGGTGCCAGGACTTACACTCGCACATCGTCGGGCTCGTCTTCAATTTGCGCATAATCATATAAATTGGACCGCGAGGCAATGGAGAACCGTGTATTTTTCGGACGAGTCGCGTTTCCATCTTTACGGCAATGATGCTCGCATATGCACTTGGTGCCGACAAAGGGAGCGTTATGATCGACGCTGCGTTATGCCGATAAGAGCCCATAACGGCGGTTCAGTGATGGTATGGGGATGCATTTCATTGACAAGACGGACTGAATTAATAATTCTGCCACCGCCAGCATTGACGGGCATTCGATATGTGAATAATGTCCTCCGGCCTCAAGTTTTGCCTCTGCAGTGTCTGTTACGTCGGAATTTTATATTCATGCAGAACAATGCTCGGCCCCATACGGCAAATGTAACGCAACGTTTTTTTGAGTGACATGACATCACATTGCTCCATCATCCCGCTTATAGCCCGGATTTGAATCCGATCGAACACGTTTGGGATGAGATAGAACGACGATTAAGACGCCACGAAACCTGTACGAACTGGGAATAGTGCTTAGGCAGATTTGGAACGAAATTCCAATAACCTTGATCCAGAGATGCATAAATATGCGACAACGACTAGAAGCAGTGATTAATCAGAGAGGAGGAAATACACAATATTAAATACACCCACGTACATGTCCATCTTTTTGTCTCTCTCATACACACACACGCACGCACGCACGCACACACGCACGCACGCACGCACACACGCACGCACGCACGCACACACACACACACACACACACATGATGTGCAAATTCCGACCAACACTTCCATGTGGTGCACATTGGGTAACGCTAATGTCGGCGGTAACCGTTATTTTTCAGGAAATGACAAGAGCACTTTGGAAATCTCGATCAAAAAAGACATCACATAATGATCTTTTAACTTCAAGATAGAGTAACTTTGTCAAAAATAATCATAATAAGATTTTTAAAAAAGCATTTTAAAGGTTGAAATTTCTACTTTTCAAATCGGTAATCGATATTTCAATTTGATCGATCCTTCATGGAACTACACGGATACAAATGGGTACCCGTCAAGTTTGAAAATTTTGATATGTAGCTCCATGAACGATCGGTCAGATTGAAATATCAATTGCCAATTTTAAAAGTAGAGATTTCAAGCTTTAAAATGCTTTTTTGATTTATTTTCTGCGACGATTTCTCTGCGAGTTATGGTGTTCTGAATATTGCGCAATTTTGAGCGTGTTCGAAAGTGTTCCCTATTTTTTGTTGAGTAGTGTATATTTTAGACGTGAAACCCCTTAATCGTAAGTTAGGGTACGTATAAAAAAATACGTGTCTCTTAGATTTTTGTATTTAATAATATATTTCATGGAGAAATCAAATCGATTTCGGACAGTTGTGAAACTTGTCAGTGTTGAAAGATCTGGAAGTGATATTTGTAGAATATTCTTCAAGTAACAATATGCCTTTGGACTGACATATCGCAGGGATATCGCGTGTGCAATATCTTCAGCAGACCATTTCATTTTTTGTAGTGAAGGATTCAATATCATCCGTATTTGTCCCGGACTAAACATTTTCCCTAGTAAATCGTATATTTTTCTTTTCACCAATTTTTCATCTTCTTTTGGTCTCGTTTTCTCATACCTGTCTATCGTCTTCTTCAGTGTTGCTACTTGAAGTTCCAGACGATGTCTAAAAGCGTAATGAGTAAGGATAAGGAATAAAGAATAAGGGATAAGGAATATGGGATAAGGAATAAGGAGTAGAGAAGATATAGAAAATAAGGAACAAAGAATATGGAATTAAGATAGCTTTCTTGAACCTTTATAAATGTTTTATAAGAGTTTTTATTCTATTTTATTTTATAAGTATTTTAAAAATGTATATATTTACGTTTTTTATTTGATGCTTTTTGTACTTGATGATTGCGAAAATAATAGGAAAAAATACTCACTTAAATGCTTCAACAAGGACTTCACAATTTTATATGATTGCTTTTGTTACCGTATGAAACACTAGCTAATCTAGCACTGACCAAGCATGACACATGAAACAAGATCGCAACGAAGTTTTAAGACCGATTTACGTAGTGCCGTGTCTCAGCAATGTCAAACGACTTTATATTCTCCGCTGCGATGAAATTGTTTGTTGATATACATATTACGCTTGGAATTCTTGGAAAACGCTGGTGCAATGCGCGTACCCGAGTAGTCGGATACACACTTTGTCCTGTATCGTTGTCTGAAATTATATCTCGAAAACGGCTGGGCGTCCGAGAATGCCTTCGTACAATTAAAGTCGCCATAATATTATATTTAAAGCTATTAAGAAAAAAATCGGTACTGGACCCTGATTATGACGCGATTTCAAAGATTTCAAACACTTGAACAGGAATGATAATGAAAAGTTACTTAAAATAGGATAACATTACTATGTGAAAGAGCAGACTTTTTTCTGTAGGAAACGGCAATAACTTCATTTTATTAATTCCACTTTCCATCCGAAAAAAAATCTTTTGGTATTAGGAATGCGGATCAGATTAAATGTAGTCGAATTAAAGTATCTCGTTGACAGAGTAGCTTAGACTTTATTTCAATATAATGAATTACGCGCTCCGCGTTCGCACGTGTCGAGAGACAGTAATGATCTGTCTCGTTGTTGTCCTGCAAGCAATCGCGTGACCCGTCTTCGGAGAATCTGTTTACTTCTAGATTGTTTGAAACGATTTCGTTTGCTAGCTTTGAAATCAACACGATTTTTCTTTTTCTTTATATTCTTATACCGCGTATAACATTCGCATCAGAAAACGGACAATTACTGCCGGCCTGGCCTCCAGTTGTATCGAGGATCCGGTCTAGTCAAAAATACATTGCCATGCACCATTGTTACTACATTTAAAATTATATGTTATTTTAATATTTCGGTGATCGTTGTACAATGATTTCGCTCGTTCGCTGACTCGCGTGTTTACCTTTTTTCCCTACTTCGAACAGCTGAGTGGCCTTCGGACTATGTGTACATGATATACAACTTTTCTTGCTAATTTTGAATATAATATTTCTCTGAATTATAATTGTCGTACTTTAATAGTATTGCAACTGAGGCAGTGGTGATGTATTCGCCACAGTACCCCCCCGCTAGTGCTGTACTTACAGCGCGATAAATACACTTTGACTTATTTCAAGCCGAAAACGTGAAACGAATTATGCATAGGAAACGTGGAAAATGCATCCGTGATTATATGTATAGTACAATGATTTAGAACTGATGAATATAAATATATAAACAATAAGAATCTCATTTTTAGACCGAACATGCGAGAGCACAATCGATAAACTAGAAGCCTATACCGGTCGAAGCTAGATCTTTTAATGCTTGAAATAATTTTTAATATATGCTATAACTTGCGTATATACCATTTGTAATCTTTCAAACTGCGCGCCGAATTTGGTTTTCCGGACTTATAACGCAATTAAACTACTGGAATAATACGAATTAAATTAATTGACAATTTTGATGCACGGCATCATATTAGCAAGATATTAATGTACTGAAAAACTGTAAATAAATCTATTGCGAAAAATATTATCTCGGCCGGGAGTCGAACTCGGATCTCTTGTACGAGCGTCTTGAGCCATTAGACTACCGAGGTCTTAATATTCTTCGTAATAATCAGTATATGTAAGGAAACAATAAGAATCTCATTTTTAGACCGAACATGAGAATATATTATATAAATATATAAAATGAATAAAATAATGAGTTAATACAATAATCGTCTTTAATCAAAAGAAATATTTCGCGTGTGTTTCAACCAAGTTAAATTCTGTTAATGTTCTTATTAAATCTAATGATATATGTATCATCTGTATAAAAGATTTGATATCAACAATTGTGGCGCCAAGTTAAATTCTGTTAATTTAATATCACAAAATTTACTAAATCTAATGATGTATATGTTTCATCTGTATAAAAGATTTGATAT
>NW_017257465.1:207403-214201 GCF_001594055.1 Mycetomoellerius zeteki | reverse complement strand
GAGACACTACCGTGTCTCCAGATAAAATTAACAAAACGGAAAAAGAAAATAAATCAATAAGTAAATAATTGAATTGATCGTATTCGCTCTCATTTTATTCCGACTTGCAACCGATCCGAGAAATGGATTTTCCTGCCCGATCTCGTCGTGACCACGACTCGCTCCCGAAGACCTGGTGCATCCGCGGATTGTCTTGGCTGGGCTGTTGTTCCCTGTGTTCTCTGAAAAGATATATGCGAGTTTTAAATGGTCTATTGAAATCGTTATATCTTTTCCCTTTATCCGCACGACAAAAAATTTGTCGGTACGGCTGATCACCGAGCATGGGTCGTAATATGGCCCATACTGCCGCCTGCAATATCATCTTGGGTCCATCATGACGCACTTGGTTCGTCGTAGCCAAATCTTTAAATATGAACGGTTTCCGCTGTTCGTGATGTGTCTCCTCGGTCGAATGAAGATCGTCGAAATGGCGACGCAATTCCTTGACGAAATCCGCGGCATCGCCCGAATCGCTCGATGATCGCTGACTCAGGAACTGTCCAGGAAATCTCAACGTCTCCCCGTAGACGAGCTCGGCCATCGTCGCCTGCAGATCGTCCTTCCAGGCCGCTCGAACTCCCAACAAGACGGTCGGCAGCACCTCGGTCCATCGGTCATTGCCATGACATTTAATTGCCGCCCACGGTATTAGAAGTATAGGTAGTCCGACTAACAATGAGTACCTCTTTCATATGCTGTGATATTTTGGGATCAGTTAGCGCTTTCGTTACTAGGTGGCTATAGTTTCAAGTGAATGAAAAGACATGAGAAAAGGATAGATGATATAAATAGTGCTGATAGCGCGCTCCTCGAATGCAGCCTCGCTGAAGGATAGACGGATACTACTGCACAACGAGAGCGAGTAAGATGAATAGTACTTGATTCTCACACACCCTCTGGTGACAGTCTTTCAAATTATCCCAAAATAATCAGCTCAAAAAGGTAAGTCGGACTACCTATACTTCTAACACCGTGTTGCCTTGAGCTGTTGATGGAAACGCTCGACCATCCCGTTGGCCTAAAGATGGTATGCCGTTGTCTTCAAATTCGTCGTCCCAGTGGGAGAATCCCAATTGACCACAGCTCGATTGGACACCACCAATCACAGCGGCCAGGTGCCTAGGGACTTTCTAGTCTCAAGCGCTACGAGTGGCTCGTGTCCAATCGAACTGTGTTCAATTGGGTACCACCCGTCCCAGTTAGCTCGTTCTATCGGCGAAACAAGTGGGACTCGAATTGTCGCCCGCGATCTGTCGTGACTCGCAGAGGTACTCCGAACCTCACGATCTATCCTTCATAAAATCTCGCCACTATTTCCGCCTCTTGGTCTCCAAGAGGGAACGCCTCCAGCCATCGCGAAAACCGATCGACACATGTTAGGCAGTATCGTTTCCCCCCTGAAACTGACATCACTATGATGTCAATATGCACATATTCGAATCTTCCGGATGGTGCGGTAAACTTTCCTATCGGCGCCGATACGTGGCGATTCACCTTTGCCCGCTGGCACGGCATACACGCGCGAGCTTAGTCACGACAGTCCGCGTTCATCGACGGCCAAACGTAATGCTGGGCCACGAGCTTGACCGTCGATCTAATTCCCAGATGCGCTAAATTATGCACAATGTTGAAGGCAGCTCGTCGGAAAGGCTCTGTCAAGAATGATCGTGGCGTTGTTTTTACCGTGTCATAATATATTGTCGTTCCTATTCCCGGAATCTCGATCTTCCTCAGCTGCAATCCGGACTCTTGTCGTAAATACTTCCTAACTTCCTCATCATCTTGCTGCGTCGTCGCAAGCGCTGCATAATCCATTGTAGATTGGAACTCCTCGATTCTGGATAGTGGGTTTGTCACATTTTCACCGCCAGACACATACCGAATATCTGTAATGAACTAGCTGACGAAATCTAGATGTCGGAATTGACGTGGTGTGCTCTTTTCCGATTTCTGGTGAAACGCGAAGATGAGTGGCTTGTTTTCTGTATAAATAGTGAATTTCTTCGCTCTACCATATGTCGGAAGTACTTGACAGCGAGATATATAGCCAAGAGTTTTTGATCAAATGCATTATATCTCGCCTCGATAGGATTCAGCTTTTTTTGAGCAGAACGCTAACGGTTCCCAGTTGTTGCCATTTCGCTACTGCAATGAAGCTCCGACGCTATAATCGGACATGTCTATAAATAGCGCTAACTCTGTGTCGCTTTTTGGATGCGAAAGTGCAGCTTGCGCCAGACTCTCTCGACTTCGCAAACGCTTGCTCCGCCAGCAGTATCCATGCTATTGGAGTTTTTCCTTTTGCGTTGTTATGCAATCATTTAACGGCGCTAGCATCTCAGCGGCTCTCGGCAGAAATCTTCTATAAAAATTTAGCATGCCGAGATATCGTCGAAGATCCTTGGCCGTCTCCGGTTTTCAGTATTCGCGAATTGCCTTCACGCCCGCAAGCAACGGTCGTGTTTCTTCACCGGTTATTAAATATCCGAGGAATTCGACTTCCATTCAACCGAATAGATATTTCACCGGATTGATAATAACGCCGCAGGCGCTCGAACAGTATTTGTAAATGCTCGAGGTGTTCCTCGACCGACGACGACGCGACGAAAATATCGTAGATGTACGCGTAGCAAAAATCAAGACCGCGAAGAACCTCGTCGATGAATCTTTGGAAAGTCTGCGCAGCGTTCCGCAGGCCAAAAGACATTTCCAGGAATTCGTACATTCCGAACGGCGTAGTGATCGCCGTTTACGGGATATCGTCCTCCGCGATCGGAATCTAGTAATATGCCCGAACCAAGTCGATAGTGGTGAAAAGTTCCTTCCCTGAAGAGATTGCGCGAAATCCTGTATGCGGCGTACTGGATAACAATCCGGAATAGTTTGCGCGTTAAGAGCTCGCCGCAAAGTCGCCTCTCTTCGCCCTTTTTGGGGACCATATGCAAGGGCGACAACCAACAGCTCTTCGAAGGTCTCGCAACTCCAAGTTCCGTCTTCTCAAATTCCTTCTTTGCAGCCGCTAAACGTTCCGGCGCAAGTTTTCGCGCGATCAACACACCACCGATGGTCCTGGTGTCGTCTTAATGTGATGACGCGTATCATGCTTCGTCTCTCCGGGACGGACCTCCGGCCTCGTAATCTCCGGGTATCGCGCTAATAGCTCGTGGAATGGCGTTGCACCCGCGACCGTTTCAACACTGGGCACGTCACACCGCACGCAACGTCCGGGCGTCGTAATTGTAAGATTTGTTAACTGATCGACGAGTTAGCTGTTCTTTAATCCACCAGAAGTCCATAATGTGTTAGAAAATCTGTCTCTATAATGGGCTTCGTCACATCGGCGATCACAAAACGCCACACGAACGACCGTCGCAGACCAAGATTTAATGTCATTGTCTCTGTTCCGTATGTGTAGATTATAGTTTTATTCGCTGCGGAAAGTTCATAAGGTGATCTTTGTCGCGGCCCGCGAATCATGCTCCGCGGATACACGCACAAATCTGCGCCCGTGTCAATCAGAAAATTCACTTTTGTTTCAATGTCTGTTACGAAAAGGCGACGCGTCGGATGGCCTGAATCGTCTGCCGCCATCAACGATGGGCCATTGCGTTTCCTGGCTGCAATTGCACCAAGCAGGGTGCCTCGCATTGCCTTGCATTTGGACCGAATCGCCAGTGAAACCAACATAAGCTGTTTGATGAATGGCCCCGGTCTCGCGAACGCGTCCGATGACCGCCGCGAATACGTTCTCTGCCACCGCGATTTCCGTCGCTTTTTGCATCTTGAAGCGTCTCGATGGATTTTCGGATAGCAATTACTCAGCTATTTCTTGTTGTAAGGTTAAACGTAATTGTGCGATTTGTAAATTGAATCTCGCTTCGGTCGAAGCAACGCTGTCTTGATTCTCGACTCGCGGCATCAGAAGTCGCGTCATCTCCGCGACCTGAAATGCAGGCACACGGGTAGCCTCGACAATCGCGTTAGCTATATCTACTAACTGCTCGATAGCATCTCCGGTTCGCGTTACGAGTATGCGGACAAACGAGATAGCCACACCGTGCGTAACACTCCGTCTCTGATGACGTTTCCGGCAATGCCTCGGAGATGTTTTAAAAATTGTGAGGATTTTCGGTCCCTGATTTCCTCATGCTCCAGGAGTCCATGAGTCTTATGCTCCTGGGAGAGGCTAAGTCGTTTAATTAACTCCGCTTTTAGTGTTTCGTACGGCGCCAAAAAATCATTGATCGTCAGCCATACCGCCACAGCATGCGAATTTGTTACCTGCAAACGTTGTTCGAACGCCTTTCCAAATCCAGCTGTCGTTATTCGTCAAGAATCCGTTGCTGTTCTATCGACGAGGGGGTCGGTGGATTTTTTTCGCGTGTCACTACCATTGTTTCTTGCACACTACCGATTTGTTCAGATTCACTTCAACCAGACACTTTGATAAGTTCTCACTTGATGAAGTTCATCATAGTATGCGATAAATGCAAAATTGTTATTCGTGGTATGACGGAGTCACCATTTTGATGTTAGAGATGCAGATCGGATTAAATGTAGTCGAATTAAAGTATCTCTTTGACAGAATAACTCAGACTTTATTTCAATATAATGAATTACACGCTCTGCCTTCGCACGTGTCGAGAGACGGTAATGATCTGTCTCATCGTTGTCTCGCAAGCAATCGCGTGACTCGTCTTCGGAGAATCTGTTTACTTCTAGATTGTTCACTGTTAAATCTATAGTGTCAAAGGATCCCGCACCAACCTTATAGGTTTTGGCTGCCAGTGAAATTGTCTGAAAATTTAATATGTTGTCCTCCTTATTGTCTTGAATAAATGTCTCAATGGGCACAAAATCCAAAAATGCCTAAGGACCGAATTATGAAGCGCTAAAGTATAAAGTTGCGTATATTTGCTCGATGATAACCGGTAAGATTATAATGTATTTACATGTGAGATCGGGAATTGATCCAGTCGACTAAGGCAAGACTGGAGATTTGAAAAATAGCTATTGAAATACGTAACAATACGTTTTGATAAAAGATAACTTTTGGAAAAGAAATTGGGGAGGACCAAGTTGAAAGATAGCTCCGTGAAAACATAATTGAGGAAAGAGTTCTGACAGGACTTGCTTATTATATTTTAGAAGAGGAAGGGACTTTCAGAAAAAATTGATTCGCAGAATAGTCATGTTAACGAATTGTGATAGAAAAGAGTTCTATAGGAAACTGGTGATCATTGAAAAAATTCTGAAAAAAAAACTGAGAGAAGTAGTTCTGAGAAAGACCAATCGACGACTTTTCTATAAAAAAAAAAGTTAAGAAAAGTAGCTCTGAAAAGGATTGATTGTATAATAACTGATGAACAACGTTCTTAAGAAAAAAATGATAGCAAACGTAGTTCTAAAACTGATTTGATTCATCGACGAACTTCCTGAAAAAAAAATTATTATTGTAGTCCGCGTATAGGAATATATGTGTGGCTATATATTACATGTATAACGTTTGTATCAGCTTTGCCTTAGTTGGCTGGATTGATTCCCGGTCTCACTCACACATGTGACCCAAACAACGTTACAATCTTACCGATTATAATCGAGCGAATAGACGAATACTTTAGCGCTCCATGATTCGGTCCCTAGACATTTTTGGACTTTATGCCTCTGAGACATTTGTTCAGGACAGTAAAGAGGACAACATACTAAATTTTCAGACAATTTCACCGAGAGTCAAAATCCATAAGGTTGGTGTGGCATCCTTTAACCTAACGTGAGTCACCACTGCTCCTACTAAATATGTCGTTATTTTTTACCAAAACGATAGTTAAATTTAACACTATATCGTGCCAATTTGACACTATACAGTGTCAAATTGACACTGTATAGTATCAAATATAATCATTGTTTTAGTATAAAATAATATGATTGAGTAGGAGCAGTGGCGACTCACGTTAAGTTAAATTTGACACTATATATTTAACAGTATTCGAAACAATTTCGTTTGCTAACTTTGAAATCGATGCGATTTTTCTTTTTCTTTATACCGCGTATAACATTCGCGTCAGAAAACAGATAATTTCTCGTGGCTTGGCCTCCAGCTGTATCGAGGATCCGGTGTAGTCAAAAATACATTGCGATGCACCATAGTTGCTACATTTAAAATTTTATGTCATTTTAATATTTCGGTGATCGTTGTACAATGATTTCGCTCGTTCGCTAATTGACTCGTGCGTTTACCTTTTTTCCCAGCTGAGCGGCCTTCCGACTAAATGTGTACATGATACTTTTCTCGTGAATTTCGAATACAATATTTCTCTGAATTATAATTGTCATACTTTAATAGTATTGCAACTGAGGCGGTGGCGATGCATTCGCCACAATCTAGAGATATATGAACGACAAATCGCAAAATTTCTTCCTTTTGCAACTACTAAACTAGTTGGACTAAAAGTCTAAGACTTTGCACAACAGTTTGCATCCTCAAACTCATCAACATCAGTAAGTTTCATCAAAATCTAGAACGTTTTTGAAAATGGATGGTTCATTTTCACATGTAATGCCCCATATGTTTCAAAGTCGTATAGTCCTACAGTGCCCTGTATGATTCACAGCTAATATCGTCCTTGAACTCGATTATTCTATGTCTCCGCACGCAATCTAAATGCTATGAAAAAAGAAAGAGTAGCATGACGGTAGACAAAATCGGTCGAAATCTGCAACAAGATTGTTTAGTATATATATATATATATATATATA
>NW_017257465.1:203696-206409 GCF_001594055.1 Mycetomoellerius zeteki | reverse complement strand
ATTGCATGATCATTTAGCCGTGAAAAAGGTTTGTTCTCGTTGGATCCCACATAATCTGACAAAATCTCAAAAAGATGCTCGTGTCGATTGGTGCAAACAAGTGGTTCGAACGCATGCAAAAGTGTATAGATCATAAAGGAGAATATTTTGAAAAACAATAAAGTCATTTTCAATGACAAATTACTGTTTTTTTATTATTAGGCTCAAAATATAAATAGTGCTCCTCGTATAAGTTATTAGTGTATAGAATATTAACTGTAGTATCCCGAAAGCTATTACAATTAAGCCTTGCATTTTGGCATAGCAACGAGCAAAAATGTAAGATTGTTATTACACCTGAGTCTTGCATTTCGGAATGGCAACAAGCCGCGGAAATGCAAGATTCGGCATCCACACGCGAACGACGTCACCGGGCATGATCATATATGGCCATATCTCGATCGCCGGAATACGCGGTAATAGGATACCGCGCGTATTTTTATATTCAGCTGCCTAATCGCAGCAAGCGGGATTACTTACAGTTAAGTAAGCTAGCACGTTACACGCTACGGGAGTGATCGATCACTAAAATATCGTGAGTGTGAAATAATGTGTCTTTTAACAAGTATATCAACCTAGCCACGGAGAATCATTGTAACATATTTGTAATAAAGGAGAATCTAATTTATAAAAGGGAGAATAAATTTAAAATATAGTGTTGGAATTACGGGAGTAGGTGTCTTTTTATGATTTATCCATCAGCGCTCCTCGTGAGTCCCAATTCTTCAAGCGAAACGAACTCAAAGGTTCCTTGGTTACACCGAAAGGTACAACATAACAAATGTATAAAATTGTCAACGGGAGGTCAAGTGTATACTTGGCAACGTTGCACTTGGTGATGTGATAGGCAGTGACCGGATAGTGGCAAATGATAAGGGAGAAATTCAGAATCGGTATAAAGACTGATTTTGTACTATTTTCATATTTGTTTCTTTACGCCGCGCCGAGATGAATTCTAGGTTATTTGAAGTTGGCTTCGTATCAGCTGTGCACTGCGGCGTTGTCAAGTCTGTTACTACTAATGAGATACGTAAGATAAAGGTAAACACTTTGTGACAATGAAGTTTTAAATTCATCCACGGTAAAGTCCAATTTTTCTTTTTTGTACACAATTGTTGATATTTCGTCTGTCAAATGCTAGCTTTCAAAGTCCTAAGGTGGCTAAGTGTGCAGTAAATCTGTGATTATCTACTTCGGAACGACCGCCTCCCATAAGGCGATATAGGGTAACTCTGGTATATACACTGCACCTATCAAAAACTTAATTTATTAAGTATTATTTACTATGTTTATAGTAAACGAACTATATCAGTAAAAACTTTGTACTGTCTACTACTATGAAAAAAATATTAGAAATCTGAAATATTTATTTTTCATATTAAAAAATAAACTTTTTGAAACCTTGTATTTTTGCCGCATATCTCATAGGGGTGGAATATATGGTTACTCATAGGGGGAAAGGGGATATGTACGGCTCATGAAAAATTTACAAATAATGCAAACATACTTAATAATACAAACATGCTTTACTATTCCACTACACGTATGTATCACGAAATAATCACTAACAATAAGCCTTTTACACATCCTACATTAATCATTTTATGTAGATTATAACTTATGATGGCGTTACTTATTACAGTGACAAATCGATTCAACTCACAATAAATTCATTAATATTAACAGTAAGAAGCTGAAATCATAACACAATATAACATAAAGGTATGTAACAGAGTAGTTACGGGAAAATTACCCCCACTCCTTCTATTTTTTCTGATTTCTGCGGCGTAAATCCCAGCGCGGCGTATTTACCGGAGTTACCCTACACGTTCATTTAATCTTTGATCGATAGGAAGAGATCCTCAGAAAAACTTTATTAACACTGTAAGCTGAATAGAGATGTGTTTTTAACGACAACACCTGCTCTCAACATATAGCATGATATTTTTTATCATCAGTAATGATAGAAGAGAATAGCAATGACAATTATTTATTTTCTTGTTAATTATGTAGAATAGGGCCTTTTCCGAAGGCCGAATTTCGACATTTTTCGCTATTCTGCATAATTATTATTTTCTTTAATAACAAACATCGATTATTACTGAAACACGTAATTGTTTTTTGGAGAACAATTTATTTAATCTTGATAATATGAGAGATACAGTCAATTACGGTTAAAGTTAGATGTTACATGTCAAATATTACATTTATTATGTATGTATTGTGTGACGTTGCAGTTTCGTTGAGGTGTCACAGCGACTCTTCGCCGTCACAAAGTGCGAATTCGCGCATGCCCCGGGTCGAGAATTGCAAGCGAGCGAAATCTCCAGGAGACCGCGTGCGAAAATTGCGATTAAGTTACTAATCTCCAGCGTTTTATTTTGTATGAAATTTCGGGAACCTCGAGCAAAGAGGCAGCGAGAGAGGAGGCAATCAGTGGTGAGGAGCGAAGGAAATTTGAGCTGTCGCGGGCCGCAGACGTGGAGTGCGGAGTTGGCGAATACTTCCAGTAACCTAGAGGAAGCCACTGCCGCTAAAGGACCTGTTGATGCCCGAGCCCAGGAAAAGATGCGAGGAACAAATGGCGAGCAGAAAAAGATCCCTGACGCGAGAAGGAGCTAATCCGCGGAAGGCGGGCTGTCGGAAGTGGCAGAAAGGTCACGCGGCCCGATCA
>NW_017257465.1:191381-203497 GCF_001594055.1 Mycetomoellerius zeteki | reverse complement strand
CAGCCGCTAAAAGGTCAGCCGGAAAAATCCGCGGAGCCGCGAGGCGCCCCGCAGGACTCCGAATACGACGATCTTGCGTGCGAAGGGTCACAAGCCTGCTAATTGGTCGCGACAACGCGTGATGCGACTACGCACCCTCGTGTGGGGTAGCGAATTGATCACGTTACGCGATCGCGTATCGATCGGGATCCTGCTCGTCCTCTTCCGTTGAGTACTAATGAGTCGTCTAGACGTCCCGGCCTGGTAAAGGTAAAAAGAGAGAGCCCGGATTCTGGACAATATAACACAAAGGTTATCAGTGAGGTTGCCCTTTTGCTCTGTATAGTCATGGGCAGAAAGATAGCGACACTTTTTTTTCGATAATTTTTGGAATACGCAAAAATTTTCAGAGGGCGATTCATCATCTATAAATATACATCTGTAAAGTCGCATGCAACGTGGCATAGAATTACCTTCGCGTTCTGTTGTCGGCATACCAATTTAGTGTTGGTGTAAAGTCCACCATAAACGGCACATTTTGGTGTATAGAATACGGTGTGGCCGACGCCAAGCGTGAGAGGCTCCCGAGTACGATTGCAAGGGGCTATCTGAGATAAATTCGAGCCACGTTGGAAGTCGCAGACCTAACGAGGCGCAAGAGCCATCATGTCGTAGCGTGACACGGGAGTAAGCGCCGAAAGCTCCGCGATTTTGGTGAATGGAATTTCATGTGGGTAAAGCATTGGCTAACAATATCCAACATATTTATATAAGAAAAGCAAGTATCGCATATACACAGTTCATGCTCCAAAATGTTTTGGATTATAAGTTTCCTTACCTTAGTCATTTTAATATAAGTTTTTACGTAGCAGAGGATAGACTTAAAGACAATCATAAGCACAGACAAATGTTGTTATAAAATCATTAAACAAAATGTACTTCCCATTTTAGCAAACAACGGGAGTCAACCGAATTTTCAATTAAAGACTGAAAATATTCAAATAAAATTATTAATCACAGTATCATTCCAAAATCAATTTGACAGAAAAAAAACTCGAACTAGAAAATCGAGGCCATTGCGAACCAGTAATGAACACCATGCGAAACATTTAACTACGAACACATAAACGTTATTCGCTGAAGATGGCTCGAAGTAAGCCGAAACGTACTAGACTAATGTAAGAAATCGAAGAATAAACTTTTTTCAAGAATACGCAAAGAAATTCCGCGGAGTTACTCTCTCACTTGCCCGTTCAATTTTAAAATACTTATATTTTTACTGTTGATTGTCCAAGTTTATTTTTGTTTTATTTTTATTTTTTTTATTTAATATAATAAACGCGCTCGTTACGGGATTAGTGATCCCTGCTTTAATTGGCCCTCTTGTCCTCGAATATCCCGTCCATCCTCCCGCAGAAACGGTCCTTACATAAATACCCAGCCTCTCTATCATTAGGTAGCCAACCCTTACGCGAATGAGAATCTTTTCGGTTTTAGTGATATTTTCGTGCTCTCGGAATTTCGGGGTTTTAGTGTTGTTCGCGATTTTTAGTGTTTGTGCAATCGCCTTCGAGCACGTCTGGCGCCCAATATTGGCCTGGTTTACACCGTGCGCTTAGTCCGCGACCAATACAATAGATGTCTTTGTTTAATCTATAGGTTAAGCAAGGACGCCCATTGTTTAAGTCGCGAACTAAGCGCACGGTATAATCGTAGCCATTGTCGCGATTCGCGATTCTTACTCGATCGCATTAGATGAACATTTTATTTTAGATATGACAGGTGAATTTCCGAAAACGTCAAACGCCGGATTGTTATGAATTTTGGCAAAAATACTCTAAATGATGTCAAATAATTCCCTTAAGGAAGTTCAACTGATTAGTCGAAAACCAACTTCGAGATTTAATTTTTTTGACATAGATAAATACTGTACACAAATAATCTCACAATTTGAACAATATTGACCGTATATTTTTCTTGTAATATTATTTTGAAATTGACCATTTTAAGTAGGGTAATTCCGGCAAATACGCCGCGCTGGGATTTACGCCGCAGAAGTCAGAAAAAATAGAAGGAGTGGGGATAATTTTCCCGTAACTACTCTGTTACATGCCTTTATGTTATATTAGTATTGTGTTATGATTTCAGCTTCTTACTGTTAATATTAATGAATTTATTGTGAGTTGAATCGATTTGTCACTGTAATAAGTAACGCCATCATAAGTTATAATCTACATAAAATGATTAATGTAGGACGTGTAAAAGACTTATTGTTAGTGGTTATTTACCATTCGTGATACATACGTGTAGTGGAATAGTAAAGCATGTTTGTATTATTAAGTATGTTTGCATTATTTGTAAATTTTTCATGAGCCGTACATATCCCCTTTCCCCCTATGAGTAACTATATATTCCACCCCTATGAGATATGCGGCAAAAATACAAGGTTTCAAAAAGTTTATTTTTTAATATGAAAAATAAATATTTCAGATTTCTAATATTTTTTTCATAGTAGTAGATCACAGTACAAAGTTTTTACTGATATAGTTCGTTTACTATAAACATAGTAAATAATACTTAATAAATTAAGTTTTTGATAGGTGTGGCGTATATACCGGAGTTACCCTAATTAATTGGTCTAAACACAAGAATATTGCGGCGATCGATACTTGAGGGTAGGAGGAGAGAATTGGTAGTAGGTGATGTAGGTGCAAGAAGATAGAGAAGATTTTGCTAGTTGCATCCACTTCGCTGTTGAGTGACGTGGAAACTTTCTGTCCAAGTTTTTTAAGTAATTAAAACCACGTAACACGATTTCACTTTCTGATATCGTAACGAGAAATCAGTTTTAAATTGCTTCTCTAGGAAGAAGGGATAAGGAAGGGCGCAGCTACAGCATAATCATGGCAACTTTTAATTGTCATAATAAATTTTTCTGCTTATTATGTTATACTTATATTTATTGTAATTCGATTTTGTTTTCCATTGAGCTTTTCTCTTGAAAATTTTATAGATGTAATAAGGAATTATCTTTAACAGAATTTGAATCATGAAATAAGTAGGATAAAAAAATTTTATTACCTTTTTTACAATGTTACATTATCTATTATTGTAAATTAGGACTTTAAAAATCATTTAATAAATTAAAACATTTTTTGTCATGCTTTTTTCGTTACCTAGCGGAAAAGTTTTACGAAAAGTTATATATTATAGATTAAGACAAGATCTTAAAAATAATTAATTTTTCATAGATGTTCGTAATGGGACATAGAGCAACGTTATTTTTTTGAAAAACCTAGAAATCCTGAATCCTCAAACAACGTCACTCTATGTCTCACTACGAATATTTACGAAAAACTAAGAATCTCTAAGACAAACAAACCTCACTCTATGTCTCACTATACGAATATCTACGAAAAATTAAGAATTTCTAAGATTTTATCTCAATATATGTAGTTTTTCTGTAGTTTTTCGTAAAAATTTTTTCCGCCAGGAGAAGTTCAGATAATAAAAGTTATGAAATTTTTTTTCTCCATTAAATGCTGACGTATATAAAAATTGTTAGATTTATAACACAATACTAGTGATGCTTTAAGGTGGTTCTTTAGTAAAGTGCCGAAAATTTGGGGTGCCTCATCAGGGCACCCAAAATTACAAATATCTGCATAATTTGGATAAAATATTAAAACTCTATGTGTATATCTTAATGAAATAGTATGGAACATTAGGAACATACGATAGTAAATCAAGAGTTGCATCTTCATCGAACGAAAACAAGATGAGAATTATGTTTACTTTTCGAGGTTAAATTTTTATATGCAAATTTATGCACGTAAATATCTTTTCAGAATGACCGTTGACTTATTATTTTTTGTGACCATTAAAATCGTAATTTTTTAAACTATTATGATCTCGTTTTTGAGAAAAGTTTATGGTAAGATTTGTATGCAGTTAGTCAAAAAGGTGTCTGTGAGTCTTATTGATCTGTCAGACTGTCACTAAATTATATGTGAAAGGTTACATTTTCAACATTTTTTTCTCTCTTATTTTATCGTTAACGTAGCGTAGAATTTTGCACACTTCGATTTCGGTACTTCAACTTGATTATATAAAAAAATTAGATATTTCTATGGTAACTCGATTTACTAAAAAAACCACCTTAAAATGAAATGCTCAGTAATAGAAATAATATCACTGAAAATAGTGAGCATCAAAATTAACTTCGTCAATTTAATGATTCTTGTGAAGAGGGTCTTTCTTGAACCATTGCTAAAACTCGCATAAAGGTCTCTAAATATACTCGAGAGATAGTGCCAGAAGATTACTTTATTGGTGAATCCCAGATTGATGAATCTTCATGATCTTTACACGTAAATACAAAATAAATTTCGTAAAAGAAATTTTTCTTGGAGGAGTTAAACTGGTATCGGATGAGTCGGTAAAAGTACGGATGCGATGACCTCCTCGTTCGATGAAAATTTCTGCCCTCTGAGCCAAACTTTGAGCCTAGGAAACAGAAAAAAGTCGCTGGGGGCCAGATCTGGTGAATACGGTGGATGGTCAATTAATTCGAACCGCAATTCGTGAATTTTTATCATGGCGACTGCTGATATTCGATTTTTTCCATTTTTACAAAAACATTGACATTGACTGGCACAAATGACTGTCAAACAACAACTAAGCGCCGGAAGTAGCTACAATTTTCGCAGGTATCTTTCAAAGTATGTACGATTATAGTACCAAAATTGTTTTGACGAGTAATGCCATCTTCATGTTGAGGCTCAAAACTTTTCAGACGACCTATGTATACATGGCAATACTCCGTTTAAGATTATTGTACGCTGCAGTAGTTTGATGATTCAAGACGTCGAGAATCATGGTTAGAACGGATTAAGATTTTGATTTTGAAAGGAGTCTATAGGTACTATGAAGTACCCAGATATCACATAAACGTTCTATGGATGTCCAACGTACGTTCGATTTTGATCGTCTGAACATCTACAAATTTCAAAGTTTGAAAAAAAATAAAATCCTACATCCCATTAAGGGGATCCTAAAGCGAAGCTCGAACTTCGACAAAATCACTAGATGTCGTTGTTTTTCCAGCGCATCGACATGTCTGTATATACTACCACATAAATATCCCACGTAACCTATGATACATTCAGTTGCACATTCGTGTTAATTTTCGTATAACAAATTCGTCGCGATAAAGCGTCTAAGTCTAATTCTAAGAACTCGACGTTTGAGAAATGACAATGGAATCGACGTCGAATCGACGTCGATTCGATGATTTCGACGTTGAATCGACATCGATTCGACATCGATTCCATTGTCATTTCTCACTGGGTATTTGTTCGTGCAAACTACGTGTTTGTGGATCACTATTTCGTAAGTACAGGTTGCAAAATTTTCGTATCAAACAAATGTTGTCACGATTTGATAGCTTAAGACGCCATGTTACACTAAGAAATGGTAAAACATATATCAATTTCAAAATTTTTGGTCGTTCTCGGCACAAACTCCACCTCACAAACACGTATTAATGCGTATACTTTAATCCTGGAAAAGGATTTTCGAATCTGTGAAAGAGAAAAAAAGTATTTGTTATACAAAAATTATATGATTTAGTCGGTAATACAGACGGTTTTAGGATTCCCTTAATGTAGAAGTTTTATGAGATTTAAGAATGATCAACAGCTGAGCTAGAATGATTTCCAAAGAGCGTTTGAGGTATATGACAAAAGCGGTGAAAATTTTAATAGTTTAATGGGGAATTTGTCGAATAGAAACACATTATTACGTGAAAGTGCTTTATTCCTTTCGAAGATCGTTCATCGCAGACAATGGCGTCGGGAATGCCACTCTCATTTATCGCGTAATATGTGTGCGCGCGTGCACGAACTCGCGCGCGCGCGCTCACGCTCGCGCTCGCGCGCGTGCTCGTGTATGCGTATATATATTTATATATGTATATTATATATATATACACATATATATATCTGATGTTTTTATATTTATATATAAATATACATACCCTCTAATAAGCAATCCTAATTATTGAGTAAAGTACCGTCTGATATTAAAAAATACGCGCATGTATATGTACATATACAATTACAACACACGCCAGGACGGCAGGAATCCTGGTCCAGCGAGACCTTAATAATGCGTTTTTAGAACGAAGGTCAAAATGTACAGTATATATATTTTACATACTTATATCATTTCAGCAATAACAATTTTATTGTACGTAGATTTGCAAAAATTAAATAAATTATGACAGTGGTACATCGCGTATTGGACGGAAGAGCCCAAAACACTGCGCAGAGGTGTGAGAGGAAATTATAGATTTAAATTCGGTCGAGGTGCAATTGTTTCTTTACACAAACACACACACACACACACACACATACACACACACTCTCTCTCTCTCTCTCTCTCTCTCATTCATCTACTGACTCACTCACTCATTCTTACTTATGTTCGCTTATGTTGTCTTACTTCTCTTACTTTTTATTTATTTTTTTTCGTTTAGTTTTGTATCGCCAAATTGCTTTTATTTCTTTTCATTTCTCATTTGTGTGTGCTATTTTCTATTATTTCTTTCTGTCACATCTTCTCTCAGATTCTCTATTGCATTCTCTCTCTCTCTCTCTCTCTCTCTCTCTCTCTGCCGATTTCTCCCATTCGCTCATTCATTTTTATTTTGCGTTTCTTTCAATCTTCTGCAAAAAGTAGTCCAGTTCGCGTAATGGACAGAGAACAATATTTCTATTGTAAAAATATTCATTGAAAAAGGGAAGGAAAGGGGAAAAAGAGGAGAGAGCGGGTGATTGGGAGGTAGGAAACAGAGCATCGGCTTATAAAAACTATTCCTTTTAAGCATGTCCAGTAATATTAGAAATAATATCACGTCTCTTCTTCTCCATTTGATCTTCCTATGTTGATCCTCCCGTTATAATATCGACTTCTTATATAATTTTTCTTTTCTCTCTTGCAGTATTTTTTCGTGCTTTTTTATATTACAATAATTAACATCGTCACATACAGACTTATACACTAACGATATGATTACGCTCCAAACCAGCAGAGCGTTTATTGATGAAGAAGTGAGAACAATAAGTTTTAAGTTTCTTCGCACGCATTTTCTCTCGCTCATTCACATATACTTAATATTTTTTTCTGTTTTGGAGGGAAGGTATCTCCCATAAACACATAGCAAATACACACACACACACACACACACACACACACACACTCTCTCTCTCTCTCTCTCTCTCTCTCTCTCTCTCCCCCCTGTCTCTCTCTCTCACTGATATGCCAATTTATTTATAAAATGTTATAAATTATTTGTGAGCGTTTTCTCGTGGCGTGTACAAATGGGCTTAGAATAGCAAATATTAAGATTCTGCCAGTTACATATAATAGATATTTCTTAATTATTGATATTATATTGCCATTTTTAGAAATAACAAAAGCCGATATTTTCTACTAATTGAATTTCTAAATCATCATTATGTTATAACTATATTATGGTATAACTATAATAATAAAAACCGCAAAAAAATGTATATTTTGTATATACTACCGATTATTTTGCCATTTCTAAATTTGAAAAAGATCAATATTTAAAAAATATCGTTATTATGGCTATAGTCTACTCTCTTAAAGCTACAAGTGCTTCGAAGCATTTGATTAACCAATTAAAAGAAAGAATTATACTTAATTGATCAACCAACGAATGCTTTAAAGCATTTGTAAAATCAAGTTAACCGTAACTTATGTTGCCATTTCTATGGACTCAGGATCGTTCGTGATCCTTTTAATGTTTTGCAATTATTAGCAAAGGTGCCGCATGAATTTTTTCATCTTTCTATACCGATCTCACACAAATTGCAATCGGATTAAAACTGTATCACAATTGGTTTAGAGCTGGATTTCAATTGATTCTATCTTAATATAATCATAATAAGATTACACTTGAGTTACATTCAATTGCTAAGCTGATTTGATCGTATATTCTACAGTTTCAAACAACTCCACAGAAAGTTCACAAGGAACTTGACGATTTAAATCTAAATTGATCGCTAGCAAATAATAGACAAAGATAAATTTTCTTATGCCAAAATTTTTATGCGCAAATGCAACAATGTCACTATATAAAAAGGAAATTATAAAATGTTAATTTGTGATTCGTGTGAAATCGGTTTTTTTCTTGCATACAATTGGAAAATTTTCAGCGCGGCTAAGCGCTCATTTGATTTCGTATCAGCAATGGCTTAGCATCAGACTATCTCTAATTAATAATAATTAATTGGCAGCAAAGAACTCTTTAGTTATGCGAATCGGAGAGTCTCTAATTAACCGTTTGAGCGCGAGAGAATCTTTAATATAATAAAAAATATATATCTATATATTATGTATCTCTCTAAGTTTTTTAGAGTAGCATCTCACTCTAAAGGGCGAAAATTAAGCTTGAAAAAGAATAGCTCAATTTTCCATCTTTAAAAATGAGATTTCACTCTTTAGAGAGAGTGAACTTTCAATCTAAAAGTTTTAGAGAGTACTCTCTTTTAACATTAACTGCTATTATTCAGATTTTGAAGAATTTAATTAAATCGACAGGATCTAATATAAATTATATAAATACAAGAGAACTCAATTTGAAACTGAATGTTGCAAAAATATCAAAAGTTAAAATGTTAAAATAATCAATATATAATCAATAATTGATAAATTCAAATCTCTGCAATTGTAATAAAAAACAGAATTATATATATTATACATTCTTATATAAAAGTATTGAAAATCAAGATTGAAGATATATTTTAGCAGTCAAACGGTTAAATCGCGCAAGTGGCACTTATTACGGAATTAATAAAATCGAATATTTTTCTTTCATTCGTTTATCTTGTGACATAAATTGTGAAAACAATCAATCTTAAATCAACGAATTATTGAACAAAATTACAAATTAAAGTTAGAGAGAACTTTTTATATATCGCATAAGAAATCATTAAAAAAATAACACAATAAGAAATTTACGTAACAAGTAATCTCTCATTCCAATATTTATCCTTGCAGAATTTTCCTCTCACATTTACTCGATTTCCCTCCCCTCCTTCGTTTTTCGCAAGTTACAATAATTCGATTTACAAGAATACTTTGGAGTATTGTAACTATCTGTACCAGATCTTTCGAGAATATTTCCATAAACTTGTATGCATTTTAAATTGTTCAAAGCGAGAAAAGACTTAATTATTTAATTAATTAGAATGCATGTAGACTTATTCACACAAGATTTATGTTTAGTTTGTTAGAACCTTCGAATCATCTTTAATCGATTTCCAAAGTTCTCGCGAGTACATTCAAATTATGCAGTATATTCACATACATCCTAATCATTGCTAATGAACAGTTGACCAATCAGTTGGCTAATACGGGTGGAGCGCATAATTTTTAACCCTTTATAATACTTTCTATAAATATATTATAATTTGACAAATTTGTATGTTTGTAACAATCTAAGTTTTCTATAAGGGAGAGTGGTCTAAATCGGATCGTATTCCAAATAAAAAAAACCTTTTTAATTTAAATGAATACGGTTAAGCAGATTTGCGTACTATTTATAATAAAGTCCTTATAGTAAAGTCCTTATAAGACACCGAACATGTGACAACAATTTGACAGTTCTCTGTCATAACATTCATAGAATAGATGTAAATATGTATTTTTAGCCATCGTGCGAAAATTTTTTTAAAAAAGAAAATCCTTGTAAATCATTATTTAAAATGTGTTAAGAATGTGAAAGATAATTGAATTAAGATAATTAAAGAGTGTAGAATTTAAAAATATCAAGCGTTTTTTGTGATCACTTTTGCGGTTTATTGTAAAATTTATTCCAAAGTTTGAAAAGACCCGTGTCCAAATCGGATAATACAGTAGATAACTTATAGGCCTGGTTGTAGTACTAGTGATCAGCCGACCAGATCTGGTCCAAGGAATTAAATCAGTAAAATATCATGAGAATCAAATCAGTAAAATATCATCAGACTCAGATTAATTGAGTTTTATGGATTTCAATTCTAATAATATAAATTGTCGGTAATTTTTTTTCTGAATAAAATTTTTATTTTCGACTGTCAAATTGCTCGTTTTTACTCAATACTAACAAAAATACATTAAAATATTTTAAAATTCTATTTAAAAGTCCACAAAAATAGTAGTGTCCGATTTGGAACCAATGGTTCCAAGTTGGGTCGGAAAAAACATTTTCACATTTTCCATTATACATTTTCCAGTTCAACACAGAGAGATACGTCAAAATGATCTGAAGCAAAAATGAAAGGAATTAAATGATCTTTCCAACGGCATTTTTGGTTTTACGATCGGACTTTATTTACGCCTTATAGAAAGCAAAAACTGCAAATAGGTCCGATTTAGGTCATTCTCCCCTATTATATAACTCGGATTAAGCCTTAAAAATCATAATTTATCTATTACGTAAATATAAATGTTACTAGTTAAATAAAAATTTTAAAAAGTAATTTTTATCACTTGTATAACAAATAAGTTAGCATTAATCACTAAACAATGTATTGTATATCTAGATCATATTAAGTATAAAATTAGATCATATTAAGTTTAGAATCTATAAAGGGTTAAAGACTTTAAACAGGTTCCAACACAAATAAGGAATGTTACAGTATATAGAGCATTATATCAACATTTAATAAAGTATCTGAAACATTAACAAACGGACTATATAAACACTACAAGGCTGCCCTTAGTACACAGCTAGTGAATAAGGATCATTTCGTTCCAATGTGTATGGGTCTTGACTGATAAATCGATTTTTATCGCACTTATTTTCAAATACTGTACATAGTCCTTATCAACATTTCGTAATTCGATAAACATAATTGTGAAATTGCAATAATACACCCGTGTATCAATTTATAACAAATGTAATTTTCATGCTTTTTCTTTTTTGTATATAAAAGAAATTTTTATTTTTATTATCTTTCAAAACCTTCCTTTCTTTAATTATCTTTCTCTTTTAATTTCTTTAAATTTCATTTTTTTAACTTACTCTTCTCATTCTCATTTTCATTTTCTCACGAGTATTTCTTGGTGTTGGTATTATTAGATATGCTTGTCATGATATTCAATAAGCACGCATGATTTCCTTCAATGCATGTTTATACCTTTTGTAAAAATTCCTTTTTAGTCCCTTCAATTTCTTTCCCTTTCAATCTTCTCAGTTTTACTGATGATCTATCATCAATAAATTACTAACGTGACGGCAATCTTAATTTGCGCGAACAGACATAATTTCATATCGTTAGTTTCTCTCTCAATTATTCGCACTTTATGTAGAACGTGAAAAAAATTACATCACACGTTTAAAACTTGATGTAAAAGAACAAAAAAAGAAAAAATACAGAAAGTACTTTGTACAATCATACATTGTTAAATTATAAAGGTTTTGAGCGTAAGATAGCAATACGAAATAACGTTGATTCATTCGTTATAAACTGCGTGATTATTTTTTCAAAAAGAGTTAATTATTAATAATTATAAGAACTTTTTATTTATTTATTTCGTTTAATAGCTACGAATGTATTCGATATTGCGCGTAAATTTTCATAGCGTAATAAACATTTCTTTTAGTGTAATAAATGTACAACAAAAATAGCTTAGATCATCGTATAAATAAAATTAATATTAATCGTTGCCCTGAGTGCCTTGGTACCCGGCTAACGGAATTTGATTTCCGTCAGTTCTGAATCTATGACAAAAGATGCACGAATCGCGATAATGAATATGGTAAATATGAAAAGAGGTAAAAGTTTAGAATTGACAACATCAAAGATTTAAATCATGCATATCAGATTTGAATAGACACCAAGGATTTACAGATTTCTATAAAGAAATAAAACTTTGCAAATTTAAAAATCTATTATTTATCTAAACTTCTCTAACAATTCCGAAGAATTTATCGAATTATCTATAAGGAATTATACAAAGAGATCTCTTCTTAATTATACAAATTCATTATCGAGTCTCGTGCGTTGTAGCCTTTTTTTTCCTTTAACTGTATAGTTTCGCTAAAATTGGCAAATAATTATGCT
>NW_017257465.1:171381-188881 GCF_001594055.1 Mycetomoellerius zeteki | reverse complement strand
AGATCGAGCAAGGAAGGATCGATCGTGACAATCCAAAGAGGACCCAGAAAGGACGGGGGATGCTCGAGAGTGATGCCGGCACTCTAATCTGCTTTTAATTTATTTGCTTTATCTTCATGGAATAATAATATTCGTAATATCTTGCCCAGCCTGATATATGTGTTATTTTATTATTACTATTAGTACTATTAGTTAATGTTTTTGTTACTCAAGAATTCGACGGTGCGCCGATTATCTCCTCTTCGCATCTCTTTCTCGTATTAATTAATTAGTAGCGACGAATCATTTCATTCTATAGCGACAGCGGAATATAATTTTAGCTTTGTAGCGAGACTAGTTCTTTTCTTTTTTTAATTTTTACCTAGTTATTTCGGAATGCATCTTCGACTCGCATAATTCATTACCAATAATAATTCTTTTCTTCCTCTCACTCATTCTCATGCACACAATACATTCTTTCTTTCTTTTGCTTCTTTGTATTTACGCGTTCATTCACGCTCTTTATCCTTTTTTCTTTTTCTATCTCTTTCTTGGATCATTGGTGAAGGAGACGCTTTTTGATAATTAATCGCTTCGTCAATTCTTACAAAACTATGAAAAAGATCATTAAAAAAATATTCCGCCCTCTTCCTCCGGAACAGAATACAACTTAATTTTATAAAAAGAACATCGGCGACTACTTCCACTCACTCATTCTGTGCTATTTGTAAAAGTCAAAGCTATTTTCATACTCACAGTGCACAAAATGAAAGTTACGCTGTCGCGATATATCTTGTTAGTTTTCTTTCTTCTTTCTTTGTTTGCATAATTAAAAGTGTAAATACATGGCATAATGGAAGTTCAATGGATTTTCAAGGATTCGCTTCAATTTGACGATTTTTAGATTTAAAAACCGAAAACAATTTCAAAATTACTAATTAAATCCAATTCCAATATCTCGATATAATTTCTTGATGAAAAGATAACTTTGATTATGATATTAAAAATTTTTAGAACCGTATAATTGTTGTCTTATATTTTAATAAAATTTTAATCTAATTTATTTAAAGGATGAATCGAATAAGGGATAAATATTAAAGATTATATAATTATTATTTAAAACTAATTTCTGAGCAATTTTAATAAGAAATTTTCGAAATAAGAAAAATCAGATAAGAAATCTATTCATCTTTGAAAACTCGTCATAAAAGCTCCACCTTTTGCGTTTATTTTTAGGCGACAAAAGTCTGCCGATGGAAATTAAATGGAATAATAATGTATCTGGCATTTTATAATATTTTCTCTATCTGACAACTTTTCGTATTTTTTCAATCATACTATGTACAATCGTTTTGACTTGATGGAGCCTACTTGAAATTTTGATACAAATATTATTCATAATTCCGACGCAGCAACAACGATGATGTAGTTTGCCACCTAACTGCTATCTTCATGTACTCTAACGGCTACTGGCTGCCTAACGAAATTGTTTCTTGTTACCTAAATACTTCACCGTAGCATGTTTTTTGTTTGAGTAATAGCAGCAGTAGTTGTAATAGTAGTAGTAATTAGTAGTTAATAATAGTAAGTAGTAGTGATAAGTAATAGTAGTAGTAATAATAATAGTAATGGTTGCAGTAGTGATAGTAGTAAGAATAATAGTAGTAGTAATAAATTTATCGTTTTGAAACATTTTTCACTTTCTTATTACTTGCTTTCACGCATTTTCTTTCTCTTACTCTTTATTCTTCGTCTCTTTTTTTCTTGATTTTAACTAGGCTGGTAGCTTGATGTACAATTTTTTTACATTTTGTTTTTTTATTATTTCTATGTCTTTTCTCGGACTAAATCAGCGAGGCGAAAGATTTGAGTATTGAAAGCGTGTAACGTAAATCTTCGTGTAATTAATTATTGTATCAGTAATGTTATTTTATTTCTTTCTCTCTCTCTCTCTCTTTCTCTTTCTCACAACACACATCCAACACGCACATACACACAAACACACACACAAACACACACACACACACACATTTACGTGCGTGCACGCACATATCTGTTCTCTATCTTTCTATCTCTTTTGCAATCTCTATCATACTGAGGACTAAAATTTCATTATCAACATTGTGTCTATTAAAAGACGAGATCAGTCATCTGTTAAATCCACTTCTAAAATTACCTAATAAAAACGAATTAATTGTTATTTTTTCTTTTCTCTCTTTGAAGTGATTACTTGCTTCGTCGTTTTCCACGTAATTGATTGCTTGCTTGAAACGGCTGATACACAATGAAATATAAGAACAACCAATATAACTTGGTATCAGCAAACATTGAAAAATACTTTAAATAACGAACGAACAATCAATATATGTCCATGATCAATGCAATTCTTATATTCCTTTCTCACCAGTTACAGTGCAAGACTATTCCGCTCTAAGAAACGGAGAACATTAATATCTGATTTTTCAATCACATTTATTTTCTAATTAAATGCCTTTTCTAAGCATTTTATTAATTTTCATATTATGAAAGACTGATGATTATGATAGATCGAAATTGTTCCGTTCGACAGCAATTATTTTTTCGTGTGTATTACTACGTATAAAGAAAACTATTTTATTCTTTAAGTTATTGGCTAGTTTTTAATTCCTGCTTCTATATTTTATTCGATCTCTTCATTATGTATCAGCCTTAAATTACATGCTTTGTATCTCATCTTTCTGTTCTAAACAAAAATAGTAAACTCCTCCAGTATCAAATCAAGTATAATTTAAATAAAATTTTTCCTCGACAAAATTTTAATTAGCTTTCACTATTAACTTTTCATGACAATCAAAATATAATTAACATATAATAAAGAGATACTGAAAAAGTTTATGTGAGCGGTTTCATTCTTTCTTTTAAGTCAAATTGAAAGTTGATAACTTTGAGAAATGGAACAATGACTTTGCATTTTCTCTTTTGCAGATTTCTTTCTTGAACTCTATGCGAGCGAAGATACGTCCCATGTGTCGACTTTGGAATTTAGATCGAATCAGCATATCGAAGATCGATCGAATCGAGTCGGTTTGACTCCATAGAATGTACTTGGGATTACTCTTTGACGCGATATAAATCAAGAGATGTGAAATGGCAGTCTTAGCAATTCTGCAACGTACTTTCGTCGTATGGAAAAAGACGAACAGATTTGAAAATACTCCGTGTGATTGGATGCGAGGATCGATTGGCATGCCAATTCGCTTTCCACAGACAATAGCTTATCTCAATATCACATGTCTTCCTTTTCCTTTTTGACATGAATTATATTGTTGTTTAACTTATAACTCGAAACTACAGCTGCTTCTTTTTGTCATCAAAATAATATATAATGTAATAGTGTTTTTTTTTTTAATAAATTAGAAACCACTTTTACAAAGAATATTAATTCGCGGTAAGAAATTTAATCATAAAAAAGAAAAGGAAAACTATAAGAGCTCTATATAAGTTTTTTTTTAACATTTCACAAGTTTCTATTCTTTATTATCAAAGAGATATTCTTGTTTAATCAAAAATTATTTTCATAAGAAATCACTTAGTGATTCTTTTATCTTTGAGCTTTAATTAAGACGAAGAACATGATGTATACGAATTATTATTAATAGATTATTAACGTATTTTAAACTTGTGCATGCTAATTGTCATCATTATTTTGCTTCTGCAAGCAATCATCCACGATTTTCAGGAAATCGTTATCGATCATATCGAAGACAGAAATATCAAATTGCGTATTTGAGAGATTGAAATTATGATTTGGGCATAAAATTCGTGCGCCACTGGCAGACATCTTCGGTTTTTATTTTTTTTTGGACGTTTCTTATCATTACAATTGCTCGTATATATCGTCTTTATTCATATTCGATCTATTGTATAATATGTCGGAATTCGTTATTCAGACGAATATTTCCACCCCCGTTACTTAATACTGGCACGTAATTTCTCTTCGTTTAGATCTAAGCGTGAAGATAATTTTGAATAAGCGAATAGACACTTCTTACATATGTTAAGAGTTTGAAACGTAACTATAATATAAAATTATTGTAATTTCAATATTAATAAATAATTTTCGTGAAAAATGTAATCTACATAGCAATTTCTACATATTCTATAATTTTAAGCAGCGGGGGTGCAATTCAGAATTGCTAAAATAATTTTTCACACATTTTTGAGGGGTATCATAAAAATTATTTGTATCATTTTTGCAAATATCTGATTATGGTTATCAATAATCAATAATCTGAAATTGAAATCTATTTTTCGTTCTTAAAAAATAATTCAACTTCATCAATCAACATTGACATTATCATTTTATCAGCATTTAAATATGTTACACGTGCAAGTGCATGAATGTAATAAGACAAAAAATAAATCCTATTGTCGAATAACATATCATACAATGGCAAATTGATTAGAAAATCGGCTTTCTCAGTGTCCTTTGTTTAAAAAAAGAAAAACAAAGGAACAGAACAGTCTACGCCGTACACACACTCCATCCTTTTCTCTTTTTCTCGTTCCCTTTCGCCTCTCTCTCTCTCTTTCTCTTTGTCTCAGTAGTCACCATCGTTCAGTTCTTTATTCTTGATGCATCTTTTACAAGCATTCTTGTCGCTTTCCCTTTTTCACCTCCGCAAGCAGCATTTTCTAAACGTTCTCGCATTCGCGATAATCATAAAACGTACTTTGTTAACTTACCCTCTCCCTATATGTACGGTACTCAATTAATTTATATTGATAATAATTAATATAGTATTATCTGGTACAATCCCCATTTGTTGCTTCCGCTACTCACCGGCTCCTCCTTCTCTATTTCACCTGTTTGGTATTTTGAAAGGCGGAGGAGCCCGTAAGGACGGGGGGATACTCGACAGCGCTTATACGAAAACGCCGAGATGTTTCTTTGGTATCATTTGTTATAGCTTTATTTTTTTTGTTTTGAACACTGGAGTCGGTGGTGTCGGGGGTTGGGCCGTACGCGTGCACGCTCGCACGCGGACGAGGAATATCCCGTCCCCTTCGTTCGCACGTGGGTCCTTACGCGGGGCGCAAGCTCGTTGAGAAGGTGGGAAAGGTGATGATGTCTCGAAAACGGGTTATAGATTCATCCCCATCTCTAGCTCTTCACACACCCTTGGATCCACCTCACTCTCTTCTGTTTTTCCAACGTCTCAGATGGAAAAAGCTGTCAGATCGGCTCTCCGAAGGATCATGATTCTGGTGATCCTTCGCGTATTTTTTGACCTGAGACGCCCCTCGCAATGACGGACCTGGACAGGCTGGCGAGTGATGCCAGCCGCTTACGACTATGATGACGGGTGAAGGAGGCCTACGTCAGGCACCGTAGGGAAATGCAGATGCATCCCTTTGACAATTGGCTCAATAACGGCCACCACGCTGCCACCGTCTCCTTCACTATAATCGATCCGAGACGGGAAATAAAAATATCGGTTGCAATACCGATATCGATTAAGTATTACGTGAATATTATTAAATTTACAATGCATACCTAGTAGTCAGACGTCAGTCTCGATACTCATGCAAGCTGGATTGATATTATTATTGTGGCGAGGGTTGCAATTTGACTTCTTCGTAATCTCTTGATGAGAGAATAAGGTGCCTTCTTCTAACTCCATCATATCCGACGAAGATTCCGACATCGAAATCTTCTTCATACCTGAAAGGCACATACACATTTTTATTCCGTAAAAATTTCCATTCATTTTTTATCTCTTTTTGAATATCGATCTATTCTCAACAATTCTTAAAATGACAATATACAATACATCTAGTAAGTTATAAAACTGATTCAATATGACAATACTTTCAAACAATTTTATTTTATTTATAATTCAATATAATCATTTTTTACATATCTAATACAACGTTTGCGCAATACTTTCAAGCTACAATTGTATAAAAATTACTTGACGAAATCACCTTGATTTAGGCATGGGCAATGTCAAAAAACCGATTTCTAAAAACACCCAATTTTCCATAATTGAGAATATCTTGAAAAAATCGAGATTAATCAATTAAACCAAAAGTTTTTTTAAACAGTTTAATATTCAACTCATTAAGAGGAGATCAACCGCTTTAGAGGATAAGAAAATCCATTTTTTCTTTTTTCACATTTTTTAAGTAACAATTGTTCAAGATTCTTTGAGAGAAAATTTTAGTCTAAAAACACTGAAAATCCAAAAATACTAGCTACTTAATTGATTTAAAAAAAAAGCACTCTAACATTGATTTATCGATTATTTTTGCCCATCTCTACCTTAAATTCTCGTCACTAATTTACTTTTTTCATTATCAAAAAACAACCTTTTAAATAATTCTTGATCAGTAAGATAGAAACTTAATAAAAATAAATTTGTATATCCTGAAGATAATAGGACGTACCTAAGGTGCCAGGAAGATACGGACAACTAGTAACGTGATTGAAGTTCTGCGATTGCATCTCCTCCTGGTCAGTCTCACGATGATAAAAGTAGTTGAAATTGGAGACAATTACGGGAACGGGTAGAGCAATCGTTAAAACACCGGCGATTGCACACAACGAGCCCACAATTTTTCCCCAAACCCCGACGGGCCTGCAACAAAACGGGGAGAAATATCGTATCAAATATCATGCGTAAAGTGCGGTTGTTAAGTTCGATCTACAGCCAATCTGATGCATCAATTTTAAAATTGACGCATCAGATTGGCTGTCGTAACAAATTTGCGACTTGCGACTCGCGTTCTGCGCGTGCTTTGTAGATCGAGCTTTATAACGCAGCTTGGGATTATGATCACAAAATTTGGCTTGGTGCTAGGTGTGGTGTTTCTATCTTTGTGTGAGTCTGCCGTGTTTAGTGTGACGCTACTTATACGGTACTGGTGGCAGTAGTTACATGACAATCCGCGTGCATTGGCAGAATGTTAAATGAAGTAGACATATGCCGTAAAAAATATTGCGTATCAATTATATCTATTATATATTCAAACAATTCATTTGTATACACACACATTTCACCTTATTAATAAAATTGTATTAAAAATGATTATCTCTTTCAATAATATTTTGACATGTAATATTTTGACAGCTTACACCTTCGATTTTGCATTTTGCCAACGTCATACGATCTCATAAATTTTCGACCGTATACAAACATAGCATGATGCATTTAGTATAAGCGAGCAGCCTAGACTAGACTAAAAAACTAATGTAAGGATTCGTCAAAATGATCTCTTCATAATGTACCACAATTCCTTAGAAAAAGAACATTATGTTATTAGTCCACTAGAAAATAATACGCTAAAGGCCATAACACGTACAAAAATTTTAGTCGTAATTATAAGATCGCAAGTAAATCGACTAATCACAATCAAATTTACGATCTCACGTTTTAAAACGCTTGACTGTGATTGGCCGATTTGCTTACGGCCTTACGATTACGACTAAAATTTTTGTACGTGTGATGGCCTTAACTGGTATTATTTCATATTTCATGAAGCTCGATCTACATAGCACGCAGAATGCAGGTCATAAGTTACGAGTTTGTTGCGACAGTCAAAAGCAACAAGCCTGCAACCTGCAACCCGCAGGTTCTGCGTGTTGTGTAGATCGAGCTTTAGAATTTATATATTGACTCTGATCGGTCAATTTATTCAGCCACATTAGATCGCATCAGTAGCAAAGTCAGAACAATTCGATATACCAATGATGCACATGAGAGAATGGCACTTGACTGAATCGATGCTTTGAGTTTTTAAAGAAGAACAGAACAATCGAGTATCCATCTTCTCTTTCGCTGATGTTCGCAAAATGTGCCAGAACAATGACTCGTTGTGTATCGAAGAAGCACAAAAGATTATGGTATCTTTTTTAGAACAGAATAAAAATAGCTCAATACTTCGAAATCATTTGAATGTTTAATATTGCAAAAACTGCGTTAATCAATTATACTGTTCAATACCTTATACACATACATACATATATAGCGTACATTTTACAGAATTAAGAGTTAAGCAATACGATTAATTTCTGCTGATGATTGATTAGATCAAAAGGACAAATTCATGATTCTTGTCAGTTAATTATTGAATTTTTCATTAACATTTAATATAGCAAATTCATGGAGATTCATTCATATACAAAACAACTCGCCAGCACCTATACAGCATTAATAATAAATAATTAAACTATATATTATATTAGTTCCAAAAAAAAGATTTTACTCGGAAGATGTTATGTATTATACTAGGGATCTTCATAATGTATGACCAATATGATTATAATGGCAATGGCATAGTCACGTCGAAAAATGAGGTCGAGCAAGAAAATAACGTTTAAAATATAATGATATAATGATAATAGAATGATTATTGTAATGATAATAGTTTTGACAATCGCATGCTAGGCAATCGTCAAACAAGGATGCATGCATTAGATTCTTTTTATAAACAAAATTTTATAAAATTAGAAAATTCAGAAAACTCTTATTTCATAAACACATCCAAAGAACGAATCAAGTTATCGAAAAAGAAATCGAATAAAATGCGAATGAGTTTGAATAAAATCCAAAGTCTGGATAATTAAAAATTATCTCTATTAGATAATTAAGTTAAAAAAAGTGTGACTCGATCAATTCGCTAGTCGGAGATCACACGATCACAAATGATAATCTTTTTCTGTTCATCGATCAAATGATATACAGAGATGTAATGTAGAGACACATCCTTCATCATTTCGACGTAGCGAGGTAATGTGAAATTACTTTTCATTTCGCTTAGAAATCTATCTAATTGTAAGCGAAGATTAAAAAAACGAAGTTAGAATTTATACGCCTATTAGAGTTTGAAGAATCACGGTCAACTCGTTTTTGCTCAGCAGATCTTCCCTAAATGACATACCCCAAAAACTTCCATGGTGATAAATAGTATCATGCGTGAGCCATGCGGGTTGATGCCCGGGTTATTCTGCGGGTTATTCTGCGATCACTTAATAGGCAAACAACATTCGCTTTTGCTCAAAATTTATCACGCCATTGATTGCGTTATCAAATCACTTGAAATAAAATAAATAAAAAAGAACCATAGATCGCGCGTGATCATTGTATGCCTTGATATTTTTCTACGTTAATAACGAAATTAATCAGTAAGAATTGTAATATTAACATATAAATTTTTTCCGTGCATTCTTTATTTCGTATTATGATTTATTATTTCTTTTCTTTAATAAAAATTTAATTTTTTTTATTAATTTGTAAGATAAATCTACATACATATTTCAAGATGAAATTTATTATTTATTAATCGTTAATATTCAGTTATAGTTTGATTGGACAATTGGACGACAACCGACGATGTATAATGGACAAATATCATACAAGTCTTACAAACAATATTGGTCATTTATAGTGCGAGTTCATCAAACCGCATCGCAGAGGTCGTCGGAAGTAGAATAGCTGCGGCTGCCTAGATACCTCGCGGTCGCGCGCATTTCGCGGGTGTGCATCGATCGATACGCAAGAGCACCAACGAGATACTATTAAAGACCGTCAACCCTGGACAAATTTTCATCCTTACAAAAAGGGCCCCAAGGGCCTGGAAGTGACTGAAGAATACTGACATTATCGACAATTGATATAAATTTTCGATTATTAACATAAATATTTGGCTAATACATTATTAAATTCATGATTTTTTATTATATAAATGCTCCATAAATAAATAAGCATACTTGTAATGCTATAATATCTTATATATACCGCAAAATTATAATTTTTTTCTATTGTTATCATCTCTATCGATAATCAAACTCGGACGATAATATTAAAATCATAGTTTTAAATGAAAATCGAGTATCGTTGAGTTTGAAATATATGTATGTACGTGTCTCTATACGCAAAAAAATATTTTGCTGCTCCAGCCATGGTATAAAGACAAGAGTATGCTCATCCGGTGATAGACCACTGCGCAGTCAAAGTGTGACGTCACACTCGGAGCCAATCAGATCATCCGAATGGTTTGATGATTAAACATGGTAGCCCTTGGTCCTTAATGTTTGTATCCGGAGAAACGTGATTTCAGTAAAAACGCATAATTGAGTTCTATTTTCCTCTTTAATTGTGGATATTACATATACAAATATGTCTTGTTCCATGAAAGGTTGTGGCAATTATTATTTTCGGAAAACAAAATTGCTTAACTGGAACAGCATAAAATATTTTTCGTTTCCGAAAGATTTTACGATCGCAGCTAAGTGGATTGCGGCATGCGGAAAACAAAACGTTAACATAAAAAAAAGTAAGAATTTCTATTTATTGTAAATATATAAATGTAATGAAGTGAACTATATATAATTTCGTATTCAGCTATGATATGTTCCCAATACTTCGATGCGTGTTATGCTTCATATTAATGCCATCAAAAGAAAAGTACAGGATATTTATTAGTTAAGTTACAGGACATTTTTATTAATTTATAAAATATTGTTTTAAAACAGATTTTTCTTGTAAACTTGAAATTAAAATGATATATCTGATGAGTTGCTAATATAAGTTATTTGGAAACAGCAATTTTAAATTTACCGTTTATCTGTGACGTCACACTTTGCAATTTTAATTGGTCGCGTGCGCGTGAGCATACACTTGTCTTTATACCATGGCTCCAACTAAAATTATAGCTGTTTTTTTGTATCTGATAGAAAATTGTGTCTCATACGCATAGAATTTATAGCACAAATCTAAATTCTATCTCTGTTATCTATATGATTAAATGCAATACATATCCAATATCGTAGTACTTGCTAGAAATTTATCTATTTTAGCTATTTTTCGTACTTAGATAATTTTCGCTATAACTGCAAGATCACTTTTTTGAGTGTACGAAACTAATAAATCGTAAAATTAAACTATATTGTCAGTTTCTTACTCTTAATTACTTAATTTTAACTCCTGTTAATTTGAACTCTCGTAAGAATGTCGGTCTTTAATAATATTTCGTCGATGATAAGAATGTAACACAGTATGGTAATTTCGAATCTCTACGTATTTTTCGCTCCGAGATGATTCCAAAGTGTCTGAAAATACTTATTGATTTACGAAAAGCAATTACTCGAGAGGCCTTCTAGGTCGCATTACATCAAAAATTCTTTTCAAGAGAGGAAAATCGAGAATTTCCAAAGATTTCGTTTAATTGTCAAAGAATGAAAGTAACAGAATTGATTACAACTTTGTCTCTCTTTTAAACCTAAAAATAATGTTTAATACAATTTTATTTATCGAATACAGCAGATATTTTGAAATTTTATAAAACTTACAACTTAAATAAATTTTATTATGATCTTATCATCAAATAAGCAAATATCAAGAATATTTTTCTCGATATCTATACGAAATAATTCTTAAAAACCACGTTTGAGCAAATGGCGAAATGTATAATGCGCAAGAGAAACAATGGGTATCGTCAAAATCTTTATGAGCGTCGAAATTGGTGTTGCTGATGTGATCTGAGCTACACTAATTTTATACATTCATACGTTTGCGCGAAGTGCCGAGAAAGCTACTACATAATAGCTCTAGAAAATTCACGGATATATATAGTATGATTTAATGAGAGATGCGGTTTATATGACTTTAGAGTAAATTAATTTTCAAGAAAAGTTTGATTCTTTTGCAATATAAGAAAACGTAAATAGCCAAAAACAAAAATATTGTGAAATGAATGAAATGGAATACGAAATGTAATATATTTATTAAAATATTATGGAAACATATAATTATAAGTTGCATGATTAGAAAATGACATGATAAGTAGCAGTTTTTATCCGCGATATTTGAAGTCTTCTAATTATGATTGAGCAACTTGTAATGATATGAATTTCATAGAAAATGCTTCTATCAAATTTAATAAGAATAATGCTTATGCATGAAATATGATAAAAAATTTATAAAACTTAAAATATATCAAAGATTTTAGTAAGAGGCTTTGAATTTTAATATAAAGATGCAATGCATAAAAGAAATATTAGTTTTGCAATTAATAAGTGCGCCAATAAAAGATCAAAAGAATTTGGAAAAGTTTATCAGTTTTACTCAGTTCAATAAAAAAATTATATTCATATGCAAAAACTTTAATCATTATCCTGAAATATTCCATATAAATAACGTAATTATATTATATAATGATATTATATACAATTATATAGCATGATTAAGCTGTTTACATGGAATTATAATGGTATTATAATATACTATTATATAATTACCAAATTTTAGAGATGGATTCCCAATTAAATAAATTTACATTTTGCGTACATTTTCATAAACGCACAATTAGATTAATTAAAATTTTTATGCAAAATTATTTTCCCGTACAACAAAAAACTCTTACTTATCAAAATTTTGTGTTAAATATATATTATCCATTATTACTAATTTCAAACAAACAAGAAAATACATGACCAACGTAGAATAATCAAAGCGTGCTTCGAGAAACGCGCGTGCCAATCAAAAGAAAAGGTAAAAAGGAAAAAAAGTGATTGCGCCAACAATCTCGACTAATCTGAGTTATAGAATACAATTCAATAATTATTGCGTAATATTAATAATATTCACAATGCGTACTGTTTTATTGTATATTTAATTATTGTATATTTATTTGATCTATAAATTTATTTAAAGAGTTTGTAATTCTCCAAATTATCTTATTATTAAACTTTTAGTCAGTGTTGGTGCAACCTCAAAAAATGTTGAGTGACCAAAAAAGTCGAGGAACTGCGTGTGTTTGTTAGATCTCTCTCTCTCTCTCTCTCTCTCTCTCTCTCTCCCTCTCCCTCTCCCGCACACCCTTTGACTCTCTCTCTCCCCCCCCTCCCCCCTCTCTCCCGCACACCCTTTGACTCTCTTTCTCTCTCACCTCCTTCTTGCTTCCCCTCCATCTTTTCTCATTTTCTTCCTTCTCCCTAAATTTTTCTTTCTCGCTTTGTTATGCCCTCTCTTAAACGTGATTTACATGGGGCGACTTTTATTCGCTAGAAGCCGCGTTTAGTGACGTCATAGCGTTCGCTACTAAAAACTTCTTCTAGACGCGGGTTCTTGTTAGCGTCTAGTCGTGACGAATATTGCTTTCGACGCATGTCGCTAGCTTGTCGCTAACTTCTTGCGCTACTTATCGCTGGTGATAAATGCTTCGATCGTTGCTCTGTGATTTAGACGCTGCGACTTCAAAATTTCAGACGCTAGCAAATAAAAAATAAGCGTGTAGAAGAAGCTTTCATCAGCGAATTCGCTGACGAATTACGAAGCTTGCTTCAAGCGAATAGCAGCAGAGTCGAGAGAATTCGCTGGCGAATTAATGACGTCACTTCTAGCGAATAAAGTCGCCCGTGTAAATCACGTTTCACGCTCCTACTCTTTCTTTCCTTCTTCATCTCTCTTTTCCTTCTTTCTTTCTCCTCCTTTTCCCGATTTCTCCCCTTTTTCTAGTATCCTCTTTTTAATTTTTTCCAATCTTTTCTCTCCTCTCATTTCTTTTCCTCTTCCTCCCTCCCTCCCTCTTTTATCTCCTGCTCCACTCTCTCTCTCTCTCTCTCTCTCTCTCTCTCTCTCTCTCTCTCTCGCTCTCTCTCTCGCTCTCTCTCTCGCTCTCTCTCTCGCTCTCTCTCTCTCGCTCTCTCTCTCGCTCTCGCTCTCTCTCTCTCCTCTCTCTTTCTCCTCTCTCTTTCTCTCCTCTCAACGACCTAAACGGTCATCGTTTTTTTGCGGGCATTAACTAAAGTCTTAAATGAAAGTGAGTACATCATACGTCATGTCACCATAGCCCACGGTCGTCATCGTGACAACGGCCCACCAGAACGCGTCCGGAATGGACTTGAAGTACGAATTCTCGGAGCCGGCCTCCGCGAAGTATACCGCCGACGAGAATAGCACCACACCTGCAATGCAAGGAAGAAAACACCGGTTCAGTGGGTTTAACGCCCCCGGTGGCTCTGTACCTCATGTCGCCGTAGCCCACGGTCGTCATTGTGACCACCGCCCACCAAAACGCGTCCGGTATCGATTTGAAGAAGCTGTCCTGCGTGCCGGCCTCCGCGAAGTAGACTGTCGACGAGAACAGCACCACACCTGCAACGCACACAAGAGGAAGGCACGTGTCAGGACGGTATACGTCATCGTCCACTCGCGTCGTATACATCGGTCTCGCGGACGCGAGGATCCGACTACTGAGATCGTCCGATCTGTTCGTCTTCCTGATCGCATCTGGAATTGTCCATGTGACATACGTGTATCCCAGGATTAAACAGAATTATTTATGATCCAGGTAATCGGTTGATCGCACCTGGACTGTCCACACATGGTATACGTTGTAAGTACATGGCTCAGTTATTAGAATCATCCAATCTGGATGATTTCACACCTGAAACACTTGGACCTAGAATGTCCACATTCTAGAACTAGAATCAACTGATTGCCTTTCAATCAATTTCCAATTCAATTTTCAGTTGAAAATGTGTCAAATGATTTTTTTAATGAAAATCTACTCATCTTTCAATAGCAAAGAAAACATTACTAGAAATCTTGTACAAATTTATTGTTGTCTTTTTATATGTGATATAGTGACACATTCAATAACAGGAAGCTTTTCCCTGTAATACTGAAGCATTGGATGTGTGTGTGTGTGTGTGTGTGTGTGTGTGTGTGTGTGTGTGTGTGTGTGTGTGTGTGTGTGTGTGTTTGTGTGTGTGTGTGTGTGTGTGTGTGTGTGTGTGTGTGTGTGTGTGTGTGTGTGTGTGTGTGTGTGTGTGTGTGTAGAATCTTATTTTTGAAAAAGGTTAACAGCGTTAAATATGAGAAGATAAAATAACTTGTACAGTGGAATCTCGTTTATAAAATGTGATAATATTTTAATAGATTACAGTTATATCTGTATAGCTGTAAAATAGTAATATTTTAATATAAGTTAAATAAAATTTAGAAAAATTGAGCCGAAGATAGTTAAATTTCTCATCAGGATTTCTGAAAGTATTACTTTACTATATAATATCTCTCAATCTTCATTTATTATTATTCAATTCATGAATTTTAAATGATAGTCTTATTACGTAAATATATCAGTATAACCAATCAATTATAAGAAATTAATTTAAAAAACTGAAAAATAATTATAATATCGTAATTATAATATCAAATAAAAATTCTATAAAGGTTTTGTGACTTTGAAAATTTTCAAATTGTACTCAATAAATGAACGATGTTAAATTTCATTTACTCATTCCTTTTCACGGTAATGAGCATTCGTGCAGAAACGATTACAAAGAACCAAAAGTTCTGAAACAATAATGTAATAGCAAAAACTTGATCATTTTCCGATTTTCATAAAATGTAGTTTTATTTTTTTAAATATTTTTTCTCTTTCTCTTCTCCCCTCTCTTTTTCCTTTTCCTTTTTTCTTTCTGTCTCCTTTCCTCTTTCTTTCTCTTTCTTTTTTTCCCTAAATTTTTCCTACTTAATTTAATTAATCTTTTTAGATTAACTGTGTAAGTCTTATATATGATATATAACAAGGCAATTTAAATGTTATTATATTCCATGTGTACATACAATAAAATTTTTTTGATACATTTTTAACAAGTAATATAATTAATGCAAATAATGAAGTTTAAAGACTCATGTATATTGTTTTGATATATCTGTAAATCGAATCCAGAAAAATGTATTTATATAATATAATATCATATATTAGAAATACTCAAGATACTATTTGTAGATTTTGTAAGCTTAATTCATATAAAATTAATAATAAATCTTTAATTCTTATCTTATTCTTATCACTAATCATTCGAAGAATATTATCAAACTCACCAATAAAAAGGAAAAAGATGAGCAACCCGAGTTCCCTCATGGAGGCCTTGAGGGTCCGCCCGAGGATCTGGAGGCCTTTACTGTGTCTGGATAACTTGAATATCCGGAACACTCGGACCAGCCTGATCACCCTGAGTATCGCCAAGGACATCGCCTGGTTCGTACTTTTGTCCTGCGGGCTTACCGGTGCCTTGGGTAAATTTAGCGTGTCCTCCTCCTCAGCCACTACCGTGGCGAGGGTGATGAAATATGGAATGATCGCGATGATATCGATGATGTTCATTACGTCACGGAAGAAGTTGAATTTATTTGGGCAGGCGAGGAAGCGCACTGTTAACTCGAATGTGAACCAGATGATACAGATAGTCTCTATTAGGAAGAACGGGTCCGTGATGTCCGGCACTTCGTCCTCCTCGATTTTCGTGCCATTCGTCGTCGTGTTGAAGACCTTGTAGTGTTTGAACTCGGGTAACGTCTCCAGGCAGAAGATCACGATCGACAGGAGGATCACGAACACAGAGATTATAGCGACCACCCGGGCACCCTGCGAGCTTTCCGGATATTCGAACAAGAGCCAGACTTTTCTCTGAAACTCATGTGACGGCAGCGGCTTCTCCTCCTCCTTGATGAAGCCCTCGTCCTCCCTGTTTGATCGATATTGTTTCATTAATACCACGATATCGGTTACTTTTATTACATTTTCTATAGACTATGCTCATATTTGTATTTATAGTGATACACAATATTTAAAAGTTTTTCTTTTAAATTGTAGTCCTGCAGAATCAAGATGGTTTGGATATAGAATGCAGTTTATACGCTCTGAAGAACTAACGAAAAGTGGAATCACAAATCTATATCGTGATGTGAGAAATGTTAAAAACAAATCTACTTCAAATTGCTAAAAAAATTTATATATTAAAGCAAAAAGTATTGAGTATAATGCGTTTTAGGAAAATCATAGATACAAAGATCTATGATGTTTCTAAGAAACAAAGATGTCTGTGGATTCAAGAATTTATGTAATAGAATTAAGAGAAAGCTGACGTTAATTTTAATTGCAATAACTAGGTTACATTAAGAACCAAACAACTGTGCTCGTACCTGAACTTGTTGGTAGCCATCTCGCCCAGCTCGTAAAACTTGATTTCTTCGGAGAAGACATCGAGCGGGACGTTGACCGGACGGCGTAGACGGCCGCCGCTCTGATAGTAGTAGAGTATGGCATCGAAGGAAGGTCGATTCCGATCGAAAAAGTATTCGTTGCGCAGTGGATCGAAGTATCGGAGCCGCCGTGACGGATCGCCGAGCAGCGTGTCCGGAAATTGGTTCAGCGTACGCAGCTGTGTTTCAAACCGTAGTCCGCTCACCTGTCGATTGCAATAATCGATTATTGGTACGGTGGCGCCACGCTGGGCGGGGCGCACCGTTCAAGCAGTTAATTGGAACGGAGGTGATTGTCGGGGGCTGCTCGTTTCACAAAGAGACTAACGTATTATTAGGGATTGTCACATCGATCGAATGTGGAAGAAGATTCTTAAAATTTTTAAGGAATATATACATATATTTTTTTGAAAATGTTGAGAACCTTCCTCTATAATTTTCAGACTACTATATATATATATATATATTTATTTATATAAAAAAAC
>NW_017257465.1:160192-171355 GCF_001594055.1 Mycetomoellerius zeteki | reverse complement strand
ATAAAAACACTATTAGTTATCATATAATAAAAATTATAATATCTTGAAAATAACATATATTTTATTATATGTTACAAAGTTTCAAGTAGTAAATTACATACAGCCATTGACAAAATTATTAGGCACCTTATTTATTTAACAATTTCTTCAATTTATAAGGAAATAAATAACACTATCTTTATAAATGTTATCATTTATTTCTTAAATAATCATATAAACTAATATTTGCTTGGTCCGCCATTATTTTTTATGACTTCTGCTATTCTTTTAGGTAAGCTATGTACTAATCTTTCGCATATAGTAGGTGATATTTTCTCCCATTCTTCGAAAATCGCTTTCTTGAGCTCAGTAATTGAAGTGCACTTGCGAGCGCGGACATGTTTCTTCAAATGAGCCCATAGATGCTCAATTGGATTGAGATCTGGACTCTGTGGTGGCCATTCAAACAGCTTAATCTTATTTCACTAAACAGTTTTGTACATATTATCATTTCTCTAAGAAACTTATATGCCTCAGTTGCTTGACCTTCTCACAAAGTCAGTAGCATGAAAACAACACGCAAATAGAGAGGTTATGCACATTCAGTTGTGAAAAATTTAGAAAAAGCAAGGGTGCCTAATAATTTTGTCAATGGCTGTACAGTATCAATTTTTTAAAAGTACTTTTAAGATATCTTTTATGAATGCGTTAATAATCAAATCGAGAATTAATTATATCGACAAATAAGATATTTATAATAAAAAATTCATACAATTATAACATTATTATCATTAAAAAACTATAGAACTAAATATTTACTACATTGAATTTATAGAGCTAAAAATATGTAATTTAAAAAGATATTTTTAAACTCTTGAAGCAACAATCCTATTTCTAAGAAATTGTGTAAACATGATATTGCGAAAACAAAAATAGGTCTAAACAATGAGTTATAAATAAAAGAATGAAATAATTTAAAATCGTATTCGAATGGATTACAATCATCTTATAATTAGTATATTAATTTGAAGACAAACAACAGAATTTATTTTTCTTCATATTTTTAAACATAAAATACTGACTTTCAATTGAATAAGTAATTGATTTGTTATGGTTAAGTAACAAAGAATATATAAAAATTTCAATAATTTTTTATTCACAATAGCGAATCAATTAGTCACTCACTCTTGGAGAACCGATTCGCGCTAGAAAAACAAAAACATTCTTGGTAAAATAAAAACAAAGAGAGGAAACGAAAAAAAAGTAAAGGCAGCAAAATGTAAATCTAGCAACAAAACATTTTCGCTCTCTGTACGAACCTATTTCTTGAATGAAACTACGCTCAAGAATCAACGTATAGAGAAGATAATGCAATGCATAGCCCATTCGCCATAAAGGAACAACGTTCCTTTCAAAAAGAAATCAAAACATCATTGTTATCACTATAAAAAAATTTATTTAGATAATGTTCAATGTACTTTAACGTTTTTAATATTCTGCTTTTAATTGAGACTGGAAAGAAAAGCATGTCATATTAGTGCACGTTGCACGCCGATTCCTACACCCACACGCTTCACCCACGCGTCATGCGGCGTGCTTTGACCTCTGTCGAGTTTCCATGCCCACCGTGAGACAAGAAGAAAAAAAAGAGAAAAAAATAAGTAAAATGCATCGATTGAATCGATTGCTGTAATTGGCGCAATGCAGTCGTGTCATCCGCGAGGACAGATAATTCCGTTCACACAATATAACCTTGATGCTATATCGCCTCCGATTCCAAGACGAACTTGGATGGCCGCCAAAACGCAGTCTGTAGGTCACTTCATGTCTTGAGATAATCTCACTTCGTCAAAAAAAAGAAAGCGTGTGAATGTCGAACCGGACTGGAATTACCTACGTAATAAAAATACGCGATAATTCCGATCATAGTGATAAAAGAAACTTGTTACAGAAACAATGAGAAAAAAACAAATTAAAGAACAATATTAAAATGGAATTATATTTACATATGAGAGATCAGTAGTATATTTTACTGCCTTTGCCTTGAGAACCGTCGAATCTAGGATTTATGGCATCAAGAATTCGCGATATTAAAGATCCGTGGTGCCAAGGCTCCGTAAAGACGAAACTTTTTTGGCATTTGGAGTCGAACATTTTTCAATCCAAGAATCAGTGGCGCCAAAGGTTATAAAGAGCCAAAAGTTTTTAACATGTCTCTTAAGAATTCTTTAACCTGATACAAAATAAAAATATTATAATGTAAGGAATATTTTTTCAAAATGATGAAACGCTGTGAGATATATCATTGGAAAGATCTTTTCATGACTGTTTATCATTCTGGAAGCTGTTTATCAAACTGTGGTAATGCAAAACAATTAAAATGTTTAAATGATAAAATTCTCACTTACGTTGATGACGACCCTTTCGCAGAAATCATGATCGTGCGGTATGGGTTCGAAGTGTGTGACGCCTGTGTATTGGGTGTGGGGGTTCGTCCCATCCTCGTCCTGGCTGCTGAGTTTCGGCAGCGATCTATAATAATCATAGTCATAACGTCGTTAATAACTCTCTAACAGCACGTTCAAGAAGTTATAATGCGCCGTTTTTTCAGTATACCTGACATATGCATGACATATAGCTTCATAGATCAGAGGAAGATTTTCTCATAAATATGACTACGCTATATTAGAAAGAAAAATTCATACGTTGATCTAGAAATATAATCTAATAAAATTTGTATAGAGCGCATACAAAACCATTCCAAGACTATTACTAATAGCACAAAAATTTATTAAATTGAAAAATTTATTAAAATTTTTATATTAATAAAATATATTTTACATTATAGATTAAAATTATAGACTGAAAGTTGTACATCGTAGATTAGATTTAAATTGTAGAAATTCACCAAACTTTCTGTTGATTCTTAATTAACTATGTTATCGTAAATGTTGTAGTCTTCACATTAGGCAAGTACACTTTCAGTTTACCAGAAAGTGGTCCGCACAGGCTGTCTTATTAATAGATATTTCATAAACGCGTAGTATACATGTCTACTAAGCTGCTATACTTGATGTTCTAATGGCCAAATAAAAATAGAAACACACCATGCATAATCTATGATCTACAATATATATTCTGCGTATAAAGCCTACTTATTAACAATCTCTATTGAAATTGACGTATATACTGGTATTGAAAGTATATAAAAAAATAGCAATCGATGAATGCGCGTCGATTCTGGTGAGTCAAACAGATGGGAAATACACGATTTGGGTGACTGTCGAAACGACAATCGGGAATTACGTCAGTATGTTGCCAAGCGCATAATTAACTGTCAAACGATCGAAACAGTAGAAATGAATGTCTTCAAAAATATCAAACGACTTTAAATATAATAATATATCAGAAACAAAATAACACGTTGAGTTAAGTTAGCCTCTATCCACACACCCACACACACACACACACACACACACACACACACATACACACACACACACACATTTTAAATATATAAATAAAAATTTCTTCTTAAACGCAATTAAATTATATAAATTAATAGAACAGTACTATGATCAAATGTAATCAAATAGCAAATGTCTCGGCAAATGTAATCAAATAACTCATCACACATGAGTGTCCGGTAGCTTTCTTTTTTGGAAATGAATAAAAAAAATAGCTGTTCTTCTAAGAGCTCCAAAAATTAGCTCGACTGAACATTCTCATAAAGAAACTTTCATCTAAAAATTTATTCGTCTGGATAAATATTCTTCTATAGCAATTTCGTAACGGAAAGTTATTGTTACAGGAAAGAACGGTTTCCTTGAAATATTTGTTTTAGCTAGAAATAGATCTGAAAATAATTTTGTTGTACCATCAAATAATTATGTAAGACACGCAAATTGCTGGAATGTCCAAACTTTTTGTAGCATTCATCATACTTGACCATCATATATAATTATTTTGTATTATATTGGAATAATTAAATTATTTTGATGGTCTAGCAAAATTATTTTTAAATCTTTATTTAGCTAAGTCCAGATTTTTCTTTTTACTTTTAGATACTTGAAAAAAATCACTCTTTCTGTGTAAAAATTTTTAATTGTTGATAATATGTTGAGGGTGATGTGTAATTTGCCTGAAAAAGCTTCAATATGAGACATCTTTACGAAAATATTGAAAATATTTGTATGCGTAATATCTGAAAATATTATACATCTAATATCAGATAAGCAAGAAAAATAATATTAAATGAACAAAATATGTTCTGTCAAATTTTAACATCACGAAGAGAACAGATGAGATGAAGAATTGAGCTGTGGAATAATTATGAAAAAAATTAAACAGAAGAAATTGATCCAGTTGAAGTTATCAAAATATTTCAATTTAGCGTTTTTAAGATTGATCATCGAATAGACTACTTGTACAAGATGTAAAAGTCGCCCACGGCTATTTGGCATTACTTTACGAATCCCCGATTTAGAAGCGAAGATGCATCCAGTCAATATATCTGGCGGGGGTTACGTCGATTGGCGATTTATTTTGGGGCGTCAATGGAAAGCCGATGCGACGAGGACAAACATCAATTTTGAAGTCCATGTACCCCCGGAGCGTGATAGAAATAGCGCAACGTAGTGGCGGAAATAGCCACTACGCGATCCTACGCGATAACTACCGATGGCACGTGCCGCCATGAAGAAGAATTTCACGTGCAACAAATAAACGACGTGCTTATAATATTTCAATCATTCATGTGAAATTTTAGAAAATCGATAAAAAGGAGCTTTTCATAATAATTGTTTCAATGATACTGAATATTCATCAGAAGCAGCATAACGTAATCAATCGTAAAGTGATCATAAAAGAATAAAATAAAAAATAATTGTAACGTTTCTATACAAAGCGCAGCATTGCAGTGGTACTGTTAAGCTTTTTAATACTAACATATGATATATATTATGTGCGCGCGCGCGATGTTATATGCAATCATCTACAATCTCAAGGAATTAAAATAAAACTTAGATTATAATTCGAGAAAATTAACTTTCCAATTAACGTAAGATATACGACGTGCATTATATCATTTTGACATTTCGACAACTAAGCATAATGCGTAGACTATTACGTGCATAAATTGTTCCGCCTATGATAATTACGATAAATATCAAGTCATTGTAAAATGTTTACGTATACAAAAAATTTGACGGAAGAAACTTTCCCATAAATTTTAAAGTTTTCTTCAATTTTTCACATATTAAATAGCAATAATAGATATTAAATTATTTTTTTAAATTTATTTATTTATTCTATATGTTCTATTAGCTGATTCTTTTCATGAAATTCATTCATATCGTTTAATGTAAATATTTCATATTGTTTATTGTAAAATATTTTCCAAAATTTCTTCATAAACTTTTTCCCAATTTAAATACACATAATCCGGTATCTATTAATGTCGAATGATAAAAGAGCTGATACTTATTACGGATGGTTGGCTCCTATTAGAAAATAAGTGTAAAAAACCTGTAATGACATGATCCTAGTCTAGTAATTTTGAGAATTAATTCCATTTATTTAACATACTATCTGAGTGTATCCCGAAAAAATAACTGATTAAAAAAAATGAAAGAAAGAAGATGGAAGAAAATAACAAGTTGTGCAATTAGTTGATTAGTGATAAAAAAAAGTATCGATTCTTATGATTTGCGATTATCATGCAAACTAGAGAGTACATATACATATACTTGAATATATAGTTAATAAAAACATGATACAATTGTAATTTGTGAACATTTTTCATGAAACTTATTGGTATTTATAATTTCTAGTAATATTTTTGATGAAAAAATACTTTAAAGAAAGCATATTGCTCAATCTGCAACTACTAAATTGTAATGTGAAAACGGTAATTTGTACGTGTCATCTAATAAAATACTATTTTCTGTTTTCAAAAACCTATCTGTCATTTTAAATTTAATAAAATCATTTAATCTATATCAAGTATGACTATTACCTTTTGCATCACAATTTCCTCCTCACCAAAAAATGACGAAATAGAAAAAAAATTTATTGAGTTCTTTTGCCCTTTACTTCCCTTTATTTGCAACACTTTACCATGAAGCATCGTTCTTCCTATTTTTATGCGACCATTCATGTCTCGGCATAATCAAGCTGACCCATATTAAAAGAAGAGATCGACAGTGAAAAAGACAAAAAGCTGAGACTGCACACAAATCTTCAAGGAAAAAGTTGCATAACCTGATCTTTAAAAAAGGTATAATCCAATTTTAAGTTTTAATATGATATAGCTTCTTCATAAATATAATAAAATTATTTTCTTTCTGAAGGTATAATTTTTGCATTATCAAAATGTAGAATTCATCAGACAAAAATTAAAAAAATTAATAGGCTTTAATATTTTTACTCGTGTAAAAAAATTAATTTACATAAATATTATTCTCATGTAAAAATTATTTTACATCGCTTTTTGTATAAAAAATTTATTTTTGATACAAAATTTTGTATCAAACATAAAAAATTATACAAACCTAAAACCATAGTAATAAATATATTTATTATCATTGTCAAAATAGCAAATTAATATGCTAAAAATTTTTTTGAAAAATTTACATATTTATAATAAAATCAAGAAACACAAAACTTAAAAGATACATTATTAAAATTTACATTAAAATATTTTAATTAAAAAAATTGTTAATCGAAAATGCATATATTCATCGATTATTTTTATTTGTTAAGTAAATTTATATATACTCGTCTCAGTCATGTGGTCCTGACTTCATCATTAATTTAAAAGTTTCTCTAGAAACTACCTTCTGTTACTTTTTGCTTCTTAATGTGTCATCCACATTTTTCCGCTGCATTGAGTGCTCCAACGAATAATAGAGGGACCACTGAGGATGCGGTAGCCCTTGACGATCTTTATGAAGTTACATAAAACGAAGAGGTGCGAAAGAAGCAAATATCAGGGAATAAAATTGAAAGATTCATTCGGTGAAAATGCAATTTAAAGATATTGTATTATATCATAATTTTGCACATTTAGGTCAAGTGTATAATACTGAATATGAATATGAATTTTCACAATAGATTTCTTGTATTTAATGATCAAAACTGTCTCCTTAAACTAAAATGTTCAGTTCTTAGTCATCTATGAAATCGATTTAATGAAATGTTTCAACAAAAAATCCCATCATATAAATATATTTATAAAATATATTTATAAAAACATAAAGTAAGTTTTGGTACAACTTATAACAAAAACAATCATATATAATATTTTGTACATATAAACATACAATACTTCGAACAAGAACGTCATATTATGCAAACGCATGAGTACGAACGCCCTCGCGTATGTACGCATACACATATCCACGCGGAGGGTGCATTCTTGTTGCGTACATATACACGAGTAAAAAAAGTTGTACACGCATAAAACGAATAAATAGAGAATACAAATAATTTAAATATTCATTTAGATATACACTCTTTTTATTTATTTCTTCAGAAGCTATCGATTCTTTAAATGCATATTTCTATTGTTATTATACATATATGTTAATTTTCTTAATAAATCTCTTGAATATATATTTGTATTCGTTCATTGTATCAATCTAAACGGAAAAGATATATCTGTCTTTAAACATGCTTTTCTAACAACTCGGAAAGAATTCGTTATCGCAGCAATGAATCGTGTGAAAGGAATCATAGCTACGCATTCCACAGGAATCCTCGGCAAAAGAGAAATGCTTTGCTCTTGTCCTAAAAATAGCTGCTAGTCAGAAATGGGAATGTATTTTTAGTATAGCGAGTTTAACATCTCGATATTTAATCCCCTCGCCTCTACTAACGTAAATACTCAACCATATGTAAGTTATCATTAAGCATCATGTGTTTTCATTTACTTTTTTATATTATTTTCTTCTGCTAAGTTCCGCTGGAGTGCTAGCATTTTACCATATGTTCGGTCTAGACATTTCTTCCTTAATTATAAATCAGAAGCCATCATATAATTTATTTTTTGAAATAACAATTGTTATATGTTATTTTCATTTTTGCCATTCAAACTGCTTTAGTATTTCTTATTTAAAGAATTATGGATCCATATATAAGAAAGAATTAAATCCTAAATAATTATTTATAGATTAAAACGTGCAGAGGAAAAAAGACAAAAACACGCAAGCGATTATCGGGCATGTAATTGTTCAGTTTATTATTAGATCAACTCATTGATCATTTGTTCGCCTCTCTTTTGACTTTTTTCTAAAGAAAAATGTTTAAAATAAACAAGTCGCGAGATGCAGAATAATTGTACAAATTGCATTGCGAACCGTAAACAAAAGTAAACGCAACGATCATCAAGGAAAATGTTGCTGTTTTTTGTCTTTTTATTCCTCTTTTAAATACGTAGTTTCTTCGCAAATTACAAATATATGATATTCGAAAATGCATTTTAAAGTCTGCCATTAACAGAAACCAAATTAAGCGCAATGCTGCCGGCGATTAAATTTATGTCAAATTGTTGTTTCGATGATTAATTTTTAGATGTATATCGTAGTAAAACTGCTAATAATTTTGTTAATTCATGAATGATTTCAAGAAATTGCGGATTTATTTGGAGGAAAATATCATATGCTTTTAACATTATTTATGCTCGAAAGCTTAATATTAGCATAGACATATAATGATGACGACAATGACATTGCCGCAATAAACAGTACGACGCAGTCAAAAAGATTTTATTATATATATCTATCCCTGTTTCATCGATCCTTCAAAGTTCTTTACAAATGCTTTCTATTTTTTGTTTATGATCAGCTTAATAGCAACTTTATATTTTAGATAATATTAAAATATTTTACTTATAATTATTTTAATTTTAAAGCTTGGACGTTTCAAGTTTCAGAATATGAATACTTTGAATTTCAATAAAAAATTATGCATTTATTTCTTAAAATAATGATTTCCAAATTGATGTCAACAATAACAAAATAAATTGATTATGCAATTACATATAACGTCAGGACGAGATGTTTCAGGGAACACATGGCGTTTTTTGTAGAGATAAAACCAAAAAAAAAAAAATAAAGTTTACATAAGAGTAAAAAAGTAACGGAGCTATAGTGAATCAAGCGTGCCGCAAAATTCCAATGCTCTTCTTTATATATATGTATATAGTGCACACTATATCTTTTATGAATCTATATTGTTCGCATGCAAATTAACAATCACAACTAACGTCCAAGAATCTCAAAATTCAAAAATTTTAATATTTAATAATTTTTAAATTGATAAATTTATGGATCTAAGAATGCATAGAATCTAAATTTTAATATCACAAGCGTTTTATTAGAATTTATACTCTTATGAATCACAAAAACTTAAAAGACTCAAATATTTTGTAACTCAATAGTTTCTAAACTTAGCATAGCACACTACGGTAATTTTAATATTATTAGCGATAATTGGAAAGAGGATATTTTCATTTTCCATTATCTCTACACACATTTAAATGACCTGCTGTCTATCGTTACACCACAGTTTAGCCTTACGTCTGCTTGTATCACTGCAGCAGCTTTTGCAAGATTTTATTTACCAGAGATTGTAATTCAACATATATAAATTCAAGAGACTAAACTTCCTTATTTACACAACTGAAGAATTTCGTAAGTCACAGTTAATGCCGACTAACAAGAATATATCCAGCTATCATTATCGCTATGTATATTCAAATGATCTGTCATCTATAATCGACAACATTTTTATCACATTTTAGTCTTATATGTCGACTTTCGCTACTGAATGCGGCCGCTCGGCTCGGCCTACCTCGTGTCGCCGTGTTCCTCCGCACCATTCCGGTGGGGGCGTAGGTCCTGCCTCGGTTTGAGGACAGGGGTCAGCCCCCATTTCTCGATGAACTCGATGCGGGAAATCTTGGCGCTTCGCGGCGGTTACGAGAGGGGGCGAGTCCCCCTCCCGAGCCCCATGCCACCGGAGAGCGGTGCACCCCCGCACAACACGCACCCTTCGATGGTCCCACCCCGCCACCCTCGCCGCTCGTCTCCACTCTTCTTTGTTCTTGCTCACACTATCTCCTACTCCTTCTTCTACACACACACTTCCTCGAGTCGTTCACTCCTCATTCTTTTTTTTCCTCAATTCCCTTGTCACGAATATCACTTTATATTACGAAAATATTATCTTACACGGGATCACCGAATTATCGAGATCACCAATGATCACTTATGATCAGGTAGTTAGTGGCGGCAGCGCAGAATGCACGACCAAAATGGCTGCTGCTCCTGCTGTTGACTTTGTATATTCTCTTCCCGGCTCTTCGGTCCTTTTCTTTTATTTCTTCTCTCTTATCATTTGTCAGTCGTTCTTTCTCCTTTTCCGTTCGTCCAATTAGCCACCGGGGGTCTTTCGTCTCGATTTTTCCCACCCTTATCGTGTCTTGCGCCCTGCTCCGAAAGAAGATTCCGATGCGGGAGAACGCGTTAGCGGGGCGAGGTGAAGGATGCTTCTCAGGATTAACTGATGCTGATGTCTTGACACATTTCACCGATCATTGTCGATCACTGACGTTCGATGACGGTGAGGACCAGCTGCGGGAAATCGAATGGGACGTACAACGGACCGTCCGTCCAACTCGCCTCATTAGATTGATCATCGTCAGGATGAGAGCGTCTTCTCTCGCAATGACGACAACGCCTTTCCGGAGCCTCACTTCACTGCACCTCGTATTCTCAAGCGATTGCACTCTCAGCACCGTCGCCAACCGCGAGAGAGGCCGCGGCTCCGTTCGCGCACGCACTTCTCCGCGAAACTGGCACTCGTGCGCGCTGGCACCACCGTCCGTCCATCCGTCCGTCTGTCCGTCCGTGCGTCCGTCCACCCGCGGCTCGGGAGTCGGGCTCCGCTCGCTCTTCCTCTCGCGCACGTCGTACGGCGCTTGTGCTCGTGTCCCTTGCGTATATCTACAGCCGCTGTGAGGAGCGACCGAGGGGAGGCCAGCTACTGTTCTCTCAGCTCCAGTCCGCCTTTGCGCTACGCCAACGAGAACTCGTCTGAAGACACCACAGTCACCACACCGTGCCTACCGAGCTCCCTTTTCCGTTCCTCTCACCTACCTCTCTCTCTCTCTCTCTCTCTCTC